>NW_007731570.1:159121-161373 GCF_000696425.1 Galeopterus variegatus
AGCCAGTGTAACTGGGGTGAGATGATATCTTAATGTGGTTTTGATTTTGTATTTCATTGATACTGAGTGATATCAAGCATTTTTTATGTGTCTATTGGCCATTTGAACATCTTCTTTCGAGAAATGGCTATTCAGCTCTGTCGCCTATTTTTTAATTGAATTATTTGTTTTTTACTGAGTTATTTGAGTTATTTGTATATTCTGGATGCTAATCATTTGTCAGATGCACAGTTTGCAAATATGTTCTCCCACTCCGTATAGTGTCTTCTTGCTCTGTTAATTGTTTCTTTGGCTCCACTGAAGCTTTGTAGTTTGATATAATCCCATTTGTTTATTTTACCTTTTATTGCCTATACTTTTGGAGTCATATTCATAAAGTGTGAGCCCAGCCCCACTTCCTAAAGTGTTTCCCCTGTGTTTTCTTTTAGGAATTTTATGGTTTCAGGTCTTTTATGTAAGTCTTTAATCCATTTTGTATTGATTTTGGTATTAGATGAGAGGTACAGGTCTAGTTTTATTCTTCTATATATGTGTCCAGTTTTCCCAGCACTATTTATTGAAGAAGGAAAGGCACTGAGAACATACATTGGGGAAAAAAACTGCCTCTGACAGTTATTAAAATATTATAATAACTACTCAAGTTCATTCATCTAAAATAGTGAACATAGTTTAATGGGGTTTTTTGAGCATAGTATACTCTGCATCCACATCTGATATATTCCTTACAATTATCTCTAAAGTGGATACTATTAAAATATACATTTTATCAATTAAAGCCTTTAGGAAATTACTTAAAATTTCTCCGTGTCAGTAACAAAGCTACTAAATGGATCTGCCTGGATTTATGTAGATGTCTAACTGTAAACCTCATGCACTTTGCCACAATAAGGCATTACCTTACCTGAGTCATTCTGTGTTAAACTAGCTCAAGAGGTTGGTCAGCAGGGCATATGCCCAGGGTATTAATTTAAAAGGGACAGTAAAATATAATTGTACAGTTACCGTGCTAGTTAACTGAAGTTTACACATAGAAACCCTTATATAAATGGTTGAATATACATTGATCAAATTCCTACAGATTCAGACAGTATATCAAAGTGAAAAACAATTTCACAGGTGATGGTGAAATATTTCTGTTGATTTTTTTTTTTTTTAACAGCGTGGCTGATATTATATATTGGGCTAATGAATCTGAGAACAGTTGCTAACAAGTAGTTATCCAGAGTCAGAATTCAGTTTAAACCAAATAATAAACATAATAGTGATAGTTACTAGGAATGATTAATTTTGTTACCTAAATTTTAAACAAGTTAAAATATATTTCCTCCATAGTTGCTTAGAGAAAAAAAAAAATCGCAAGTTAAATATTACAATAAATATTTATTTAAAGTATAAAGACAAAAGTATGTCTTTTGTATGTTTCAGTCCAGCCCTGAACATGTGTTTACACTCTTTGGAACTAGTATTGAGTTTAAATGTGACATTTGTTGATACACTAAATTGCTCTCAGAAATGCTATGTTTTTCATCCTTGTGCCTGTATTTCTTTATAGCCTTCAGTCCTCCCTCTCATATATAGCGTTCGATACTGGTGCTTAATAAATTGTTGAATGAATGAATTACTCAATTTTAAATTGCTATAGTTACTCCACTTTGTCTGTCAATGGGAAGGTATTAATATCCACATTCGATAGAGGATCCAAAACACAAGAAAGATGAATGTTAAAATCATCTTACATAACAAACAACTGACTTTATAAATTATGAAATACTTTGTATACCAGTTTCTAAATCCATAGACTATAGATAGCCTTAATAAATACAGACAAAAAAATTTCTTTAGGAAGCAAATAAATGAAGAATCATGATAGAATGTCTAAGCAATTTTTATGATATTTAACTTTAAGAATACCTGACAAAAAGAATTCAACCTGAATAATTCATAATGTACTGATACAATATGAAAACTCTTTATAAGTTTCTAAAATGGATATAATAAGCCTAGCCTCATGCATAGGCATTCATCTTTTCCTATCTAATAATGTTTTCTGCTTGCAATTTATTTTGAAAGTACTTTGGAAAATATTATAATATTTTACTATATATTCAGTTCATGGAAAGAAAAAATACCCTTCCCTGAAATGTGGATATGCTGGCTTATAAATCACTGTTTGGAAGAACATATAAACTCTGAGGAAGCACAGCACACATAAACATAACTATGCTCAATAATAATAAATAATCCACATTTTA
>NW_007731571.1:0-819 GCF_000696425.1 Galeopterus variegatus
CATATACATTGTATATTGACAAAATAAAAATTAAAAAAAAATAAATAAATAAAATAAAATAGGAAAAAAAAAAACTATGACTTTCAGATGGATCATTTTCGTTTTGGTAATCCTTCTGTTTAGATATTGAAGATGCATGTAAAATTCTTATCTCCAAGACAGGGTATAAGCAAGATATGGAATGAGAATATCCCTTAAATTATTATAACAATCAGTATCATTACCTTCCTATAAACCCCAATCATTTGAAAATGTAAATTAAAATGACCTTCAACTGTGAAGGATTGCCAATTATTATTGTTATGAGATTAATTTTGATTGATCTGACTTCAAATGTCATAAAAATGCTTTCTGTACCAAATATATTATCTGAAAGTTTATTTAATTAACTTATTTTGGTATCACAAAGTCCTGTTAGGGCCAAATCTAACATAATATTTAATTAAAATTTTCATGCCCTACATTTCATGATAAAGTACTTTTCAAATAAATAAACTACTATCATAATTTGTATCTTATTGAATGGCTAAATAATATACCATCAAGAAAGGCTGTATTTTAATTATTTGATTGAAACAAATAATACAATAAACAAGAAACCATAAAAAATATTTACACTTTAAAATTTTATTTAGCTCTCATGATTTTTTGGCATTTGTTACCATATACTACATTTTCTTTCTTTTTTTTTTTTCTCTTCCTTTTTGTCTTTTTTACTGACTGGTAATGGGATCGCAACCCTCAGTATCGTGCCCGTTCCGGGGACCGGCAACGGGATCGCAACCCTCGGTGTTGCGCCTGCACCATGCTCAGCCAGTG
>NW_007731571.1:1557-2400 GCF_000696425.1 Galeopterus variegatus
GCTCCCAAGCGGCGCACTCTCCAGTGTGCCACTGGGCTGGCCCGTATATTTTATTTCTGCTAAATTTTTTTGCACCATATGTTACTCTAAGCTTTTGATGTTCAGTACATGTCATAAGTCTATATAACAATTTAGCAAATGGAGGGTATGTCTTCTTGAAGGAATTTCATTTGTACTAGGTTGGTGTTTTCCAAACCTGTCTGATTTTAGTAATTACTGAGGATAAATGTTTAAAAAACACAGATTTCTGGGCCTCTCCAACAGTGGTGTGGCCCTACTTTGGATGGCTATCAAATAACCAATGGAAAGAATCTTGATCAGTTTCATCTTTTTTTTTTTTTTTTTTGTACATTGTGTATCTTATTTTTTTCCCTGGGTATACCTGCTATTGACAAGGTATAATTTATTACCTGTATAATTTATTATCAATTCAGGATGGCTACTCCTTTGGATAATTCCCACATTTTTGAGAAAGGGCAGGGAAGAAGCTAAGGGCAGTTTTATTAATAGGTTATTACATAAGATTTTGTAAAAACATTAGATTTATACATTAGATTTTACATATCATATGATATTGTATTTTAAAAATTTTTATAGCTTCTGGATATTTTCAAAAGATTGTCTTAGTCTGTTTGAGCTGGTATAACAAAATATCATAAACTGGGTAGCTTATTAACAACAGAAATTTATTTCTCACAGTTCTGGAGGCTAGAAGATTGATGGTCAGGGTGCCAGCAGATTCGGTGTATGTTGAAGTCCCTCTACCTGGTTTATTGGCAGTAGCATCTTGCCATGTCCTTACATGGTGGAAGGAGGGGCAAGGCAGCTCTCTGGGGCCTCTCT
>NW_007731571.1:2783-10793 GCF_000696425.1 Galeopterus variegatus
ATCACATTAGTTTCAACATATGAATTTAGGTGGACACAAACATTCAGATCATAGCACTGCTAGTGTAATAAAATTGTGATAAGTAAGCAGAAAGAGATAGCAGAGGTTATGTTTATTAAACAATATGTGTGAACATTGGTTGCATACAAGAATATCAAATTAGTCAAATTGTCTTTACTTGTCCAAAGAAAGTAGCCTTTGAATGAAATGCACATTTTAAATTTTACTGGGATGTTTTTATTTTATTGTTTATATTTTCAAAATTATATATTCTATGGGTGTAATCTGTGGCCAGTGTTTACAGATCATTTAACATAAATGACAGTGGAGGCCAGCATTGAAAATCAGACTGATGGGCTGGCCCCGTGGCTCATTCAGGAGAGTGTGGCGCTGGTAGCGCCGAGGCCATGGGTTCTGATCCTATATAGTGATGGCCGGTGCGCTCAGTGGCTGAGCGTGGTGCGGACAACACCGTGCCAAGGGTTGCGATCCCCTTACCGGTCAAAAAAAAAAAAAACAAAGAAAATCAGACTGAGTGGAGATGGACACATACTCATATGTGTTAGTGACTGAATCCTAAGTGAAGAAATGAAATTGTAAGTTGTTTTACATAATCCATGTTTCTTTTTCTTTGGTACTGATCATAAAGAGCTGACTGCACATGGATGTAATTTAAAAGAGTATCTTTCATCTCTGTTGTTCTTGGTTTTACATATCCATTTTAATGCACTTAAAATGAGTTCCTATGTATTTCTTTTTTGCATTTTTCCCCCAACGCATACTCAGTGGACACCTTATCTACTTCTAAGTGATAAAGCAATTGTGCAGATAAAATACTCTAGGAAATGAGGGTGGAGGAGTTGTGACTTATATCCCCAGAAGCAAAGTTTGTTAGTCACAGCTCATTTGTTTCAGCTTTTTTCTAGTCTAGGATGAGGAAAAATGAAACTTATTCAGAAAGCTTAAGGAAAGAGTTATGGTATGTAAGCAAAAACAGTGGCAGGCACACAAATAGCCAGCTCTTTATAACTTAGAATCTGCATTGAAGAAAGGGGACTTGGAATGTTTTGGTGATAGACATGGGTAGAAATGAAGAGCATGCCCATCTAGTTGTAGCAGATGATAAAGCTATTCACTGGGTGTTTTCTCATCCTCCCAGATGTGCAGCTGGATTCTATTTCCCAGCCTTCCTTAACAGTTTAGGTCTGGCTGTGTGAGTGAGTTCTGGCCAGTGGAATTTGAGCCAAATATTGCTTGAAACTTTTAGGCCTGGCTCATTCATACTTACCAAATGAGATCCTTTATGTTCTTTCTCCTGCATTTACCTGAAAGAAGCCTTATATGTTGAATGTGGTGCAGCCACAAGATGGAAGGGATTGTGAGTTCTCAAATGACCATTTGGAGGGGAAGGATCTTATATGAAATAGATCTTATTTGTTTATATCAATATAAACAAATTTATATCGCATTAAGTATCTGAAATATTGTAGTTCATCTGTTGTAACAGTTAGCCTGCCTCAACTGATATAACAAGATAGTGCTCTCAGTAAAGGATTTAGTCTTACCCTGAAAAAAGAAAGAGATAGTTCTTACTTCAGCCTCTCTTTGATGTTTGCTAGGTAAGACCTGGCAACTTCTCTGGCATTCTTCCTTCATGGACCAATTTTCCTAACCTCACCTTGATTATAGCACAATAGCCTCCTAACCATCCCCCTGCTTCTGCCGTTGTCTCTTATCAAAACAGTGACCACAGTGATTTCATGTCACTGTACTAAAAACCCTCCAAGCTTTCCATTTGTTTCAGAGAATAAGCCAAAGTCTCTTCAATGGCCTACAAGACCCTTTGTGATTTGTCACCTCTCCCTATTACCTCTTGTCCTTAACTTCTAATATTCTCCCTTCCACTTACTGTGATGTAGCTACACAGATTTCCTTGCTATTCCTTGAACATGGCAGGCATGCTCCTGCCTCAGGGCTTCTGTGCTGGTTCCCTCTGCCTGGAATGCTCTTCTCCCAGACGCCCTCATGGCTCGTTCTTTTACATCCTTCCTGTCTTCACTCAAAGATGCCTTTTCTAAGCACACTATTTAAAACTAAAACTCACATTCCCTCTCCCCCTTCCCTGCATTATGTTTCTACATAGCATTTATCACCTAACATACTACACAAATTTTATTTTAAATATTTATCATCTGTCCTCCTCCACACCCTGATTAAAACAAAACTTCCATGAGAAAGAATTTCTGACTTTTAAAAAATTGCCAATGTAGAGTAGTACTTGGCAAATAATAACACGTTTGTTGAATGAATGCTATATAATATGCATAGTGTGCCAATGGAACCCTAAAGAGCAACTCCTAATTCAAACTAGTTCTAACAGAAAAATCTTCTGGAGAAACTTGCTCCTCTTCCAGGACTAGGAGTTGATGTAGTTGTTGAGAGTATGAACCAATGGTCACTTCTTAGTTCTCATCTTAGCTGATCTATCAACATTATGTGACATAGTTGATTACTGTTTTCTTGAAACGCTGTCTTCACTTGACCTGCAGGATACAACACTTGCCTGGCTTTTCTCCCATTTTTCTGGAAATTCCTCCTCAGGCTCTTCAGCAGTTTTCCCCTCATCTCCCAACCCCTAAATGTTGGAGTATATTAGTTCTTGGTAGTCTTCTCTCATCTATCTACATTCATTCCTCAGGTGATCTGAGTTAGACAGGGCTTAAATGCTGTCTATATAGTCATGACTCCCAAATGTGTACCTCCAGCTTGTGTCTCTTTCTTCAACTCCAGACCTGTATAGCTAGGTGACTACTGGGCATCTCCACTTGGATGTCTAATAAGTACCTCAAGCTTAAATGTCCAAAACAGAGCCTCTGATATACCCCACCACTGCTCCCCGCCGCACCCCGTAGTCTTTCTCATCTCATTTAATAGCAACTCTATACTTTTGGTTGCTCAGGCCAAAAACCAAAAACCTTGGAGTGAGTCACCTTTGATGTTTCTCTTCCTCTAACTCTTCAAAATATATCTACAACCACTCCTCATCATCCTCACTGCCATGATCTTTGTACTGCCACTGTCATTTCTTTCTTAGCTTATTTCAATAAACTCTTAACTGTTTTTTTTTATTCTGTTTGTTGCTCCCTGAGTTCATTCAGGCTACTATAACAAAATATCATAAACTGGATAGCTTATAAACAACAAAAACGTGTTTCTTACAGTTCTAGAGGCTAAGAAATCAAAGATCAGGGTGCTGGAAGATTTGGTGTCTAGTGAGGGCTGACTTTTTGGTTCATAGATGGCATCTTCTTGTTGTTTCCTCACGTGGTAAAAGGGAGCTCTCTGAGGCCTCTTTTATACAGGCACTAATCCCATTCAATGAGGACTCTGCCCTCATGACCTAATGGCCCCACCTCCTATTACACTGATGATTAGGTTTCAACATGAATTTTGGGGAGACACACTAAGACCATAACACTCCTCTTCAGCCAGATCCACACAAACACCAGAGTGATCCTGTTAACATTTAAGTCAGATTATGTCTCTCCTCTGCTTAAAACCTTCCAATGGCTTCCCATTTCCCCTACAGGCACCTACAAGGTCCCTCTTGACCTGACACCTGACATCATCTCTTACTGTTATACCCCTAACTATCCTCCATTTGGCTTTCTTGCTGATCCTTGAACATGCCACTTGTTCTCCTGTCTCAGGGCCTTTGCACTTGATTTTCCTCATCTGGAATGTTCTTTCCCCAAATAGCTGCCTAGGTAGGTCCCTCACTTCCTTCAGGTCATTACTCAATTTAGTGAGGTTTTTCCTGGGTGCTCTTCTCATTTCCCATTCCATTTCTCACCTTTTCCTCCTTTCTTTTGTACTTTTCAATTGTATATCTTATTTTACATAATTACCTCATTTATTATCTTTCTCCTTCACTTCAGTATAAGGCCATATACTCTCATTTTTTAAAAAACGACATTTTTCTTATTTCATGTCCATTTCTGCAGTTACAACCTGAAGGTCATCCTAATGACATCTACTCTCAATGGAAATGTTTGAGCACAGACAAGTATTTGGTCTGTTTTGTTCACGGGCACTTAGTTGGTGCTCAATTTGTTGTGAATGAATCAATGGACTAATTTGAACGGGTAAAACTGTTAGTAAGGGTCCTTCCAACCCCAGGATTTACTAGATTTATGAGTTGTTTAGGCTATGAAAATTTTTTTAATTGTCCACATCTAAAAACTGCACAATTTCACATAAAATATGCATTTTTCATTTCTCTTGAATAATTAGCATTTCTAGCCATAATAGGCCCACATTTTCACATGGCCTAAGTTAGGTGAAGCTGAGTAGACACACAGCATTGACTGTTAGTTGTTCCCCAGTAGCTGTTTTCTTTTTTGTGAAAAGTAACTAAACTCCCAGTTTTTGGCTGAGCACATGGCCACCTGGCATAAACTCAGCTTCCTTTTCAGTTAGGTGTGACCAGGCGTTTTGGCCAATAGAATGTCAGTAAAAGTGGTGTGCGAAACTTCTGGGAAATGTCCTCAGAGGGAGGGAATATGCCATCTTCTGTCTCTTTCCTGTTGAGTGAAATGTGGATATAATGGCTAGAGCAATCAACTTCTATCACATAGGGGAAGCAGCTGATAGAGGGTGCAAAAGTAATAAGACAGAAGGAGCCTAGGTTCCTGATGACCTTCGAACCACCATACCAGCCGAGGACTGCCTTCCTGGGTTTTATCAGAAGAAATTCATTTATATTCATTTAATCCACGCTATTTTAGGTTTTCAAATAAACCTAATCCTAATTCATAAATACCATTGCCATTGGGGCAGGTGTTCTCAGGTTTATCACAATTCCCACCACTACCAAAAGTCTCCCTAACATTGATGGGGAGTTGCCATTTATCATCACATCACACTACTGTTTTTCTCTTCATTTAAAATGGGAAAATGAGAAACTGGCACAGCCATGTGTTTCAAGAGCATATGTCATTGTGGAAGTAGACTATATGACTAATACTGCACACCAACTATTAATACACACTGTACTAAATGTTCATGACTTAAGACGCTATTGTGAAACAAACCATAGTAAGAAGTATGATGAGAATAGCAAAGACATATAATGGCAAACTTAATGAAAATCTAATGAACTGAAAACAAGGACTGGAAGTAAAGCAGATTTTTTCTCATGCAAATACAATAAGTGATAATGGTATAAAATATATTAAGTGAAAAAATTGTTGGCACGAAAACCTTTTTCCAATGATGGGTATATAAAAAAGTTGACTGCAGAAATTGTGTCCTGAACAGAAACTATATTTGCAAATAGTTTAACCGGGTATAATATTTCTTAGCATGTTGAAGCTGGTGAAGAGAGTTATAGTACAAAGTTGTGTGAAAAAGTTAAATAATCTGTAGCTTTTTTTAGCCAATGAGAGTACAGATATGAAAGATATAAATACCACCCAATTACCCATTTAGCTATAGTCATTTGTGGTATCTGAAAGGTTTATGTCTGAATAACTTTTGAACATCATGCCAGCGAAGTTCACATCAGGAAATTATTTTCATGCACTGAGTGAAGTACTTGTAAACAGGACTGCCAGAGGTGCTTCACTGGACTTGTTTTACGAAACATAAATCCATGGTAGTAGTTTGCACAAGACTTACAACATATTTTGTCTCATAATTCAATGGGAGTTACATTTAATTGAAAAAGAGAGCACATGTCATGAATATAGTAAATCATACTATAAAATGAATGTGCTACCATGGTTTGTATCACGGGAGACATGTCAATGCCTTCTTGGTGAATGGTATGCCCAGCAAATGTGGTGTGAGACTGAAAATTTTGAGGATGGTTTGAAAGAAATTGGTTTGAGTTATCTAAAGCAAGTGTCAGTTGAACTCACTGGTGAAGATTTAGCCAAAGATTGGCTGACATTATATACACTCCATTTCTCTGCAGGCATGTTCACAACCAGTCACACAAACAAATCAATCTTTCATTCATCTAATTTCTAGCCAAATTGTGCCTTTGCAAAACTCAACCAGGAAAAACCCGGTTACTTTCAAATGCAGAAGTCATTTCTATAAACTTAAGTGATAATTACCCTTTGTAGAGCGAAGAATTGAATTCCAAAAAAGTTATTGGATTTCAAAATTTATAAAAATAAACTTGGATCGGTTTGCCTTTTTTTCAACTAATATTGATAATAAGAGCTCAAAAACAAAAGTTAGTATACTGAAGGGTAGTTCTGAAAACTAACTAACTGAATTCTATAAGACAGAGTGATATTTTATTTTATTTTTAGGAGATAATGAAACACTTTATTTGTCCTATCAAGATAGTTGGCCATCAGAGTCTAGCTCAAAGGAACACCTGGTAGTCCCTTCTGTTTCCCTCCACTCCCACCCACCCCTGGTTCTTTTTGTTTGTTTGTAATTCTTATTGAATCAAAATTGATTATACATATTTTGGGGGTGCAACATTGAGATATGTTGATCAAATCAATATTACTAGCATATATATTGTTACAAATCATACTTATTCTTTATGTCCCAATCTCACCCCATCCCCCTATCCCTCCCCCCTCCCACAACTGATAACCCTAGATTTCTTCCCTTGTTCTGAAATAATGGTTACTCTGCTGATTTGTTGCCTAGATGATCTTTCCAATGCTGAGAGGTGTGTTCAGGTCCCCCATTATTATCATAGAGCAGATGCTTCCCCCCCCCCCCCCCCATGGGCTTTGTGGAGAGAGACATCCTCTTCTTTTCTTCATCTCTGCTGGTGACTCTCCTTGTATCAATGCACACCAGTGGCTGCCAGACTATCTACATGGTGGTTGTGATGTCTAGCTGCTTTTGCAGCAGCCATGGTTATAGTGGTGGCTGTGGTGGGTCACCAACATGGAGGTGATGTTTTTGGCATGCTCTTTGGCATTGGCAGTGTGCCTGGTTGAGGGGAGGGGGGCCAGTCCCTGGAGCCATGCCTCACATCCCTGGGCAGACCTAAGTTGCTGGCAGTATGTCTGAGCCAGAACGAATTTTTTGTCCTTTGCTTACTTCTAAAGTGGGGGAACCTCCTGTTGGGACCAGTACTTGAGTTCTGTGGTTTAGCTAAATTGCTGCTTTGCTGTTGCTTCTCTAGGGAAGGCTTTTTGTGCAGCACAGGTTATAATCGTTGACTTTATAGGTACTTCCTGCTCTCCAGAGACTCGGTGCACCTGGGTTGTGTAGTAACTCTGGTCTGGGCCTGAGTCTTTTCATCAAACTGCACCCCATGCAATTCTATATTCCTGACCAGTCTCCTCTGAGTGGTCCTACACTGATTGGGGTGCAGATCATCTGTCCTTGCTGTACCCAGTGTTCCCCCAGTGGGCCCATCTCTCCCACTGCCTGTGCTGCAACACTTCCCACGGGACGGGCCGTGCACTTATTTAGTGAACATCCCTTGCGATGACTCACTGGCCTGAGTGACTCCATTTTTTTAGTTGTTGTGGCTCCTCACGCCTATGTGGGTCCACGGGAACCCTATTACTGGTCTTGCTGGCCTGGGGGAAACCAAGGCCTTCTTCTCCCCTGTTGCCTCCAAGCAACTCCATCTGAAGGGCACAGCTGTGGCTTTTGCCAGCTCCTGCTCCAGCTTTTGCCAGCTCCTGCTCCGTGTGCTCAGCACTTCCAGGCTTAAAGCGGCCACGGCACAAAATGGTCAGAGCAGTTTCTTCTTTCTCAGAGAGATATTTTAAATGTAGAAAAAAATTATTGAGCAAGGAATCTATGTTTTGGTAAAACCATGTCTGTGAAAAACTTTTACATTATTTATTTGAATAAAATTAATATTGCTCCCAGATGGTACAGAAGGAAAAGGCCACATTTCTCTGGTTCAAGACAAAAAAGTAATGAGTTATAGGAGAAAATATAATAATCAAAAACCTATGTTTTTTTTTTTTTTTTAAAGATGACTGGTAAGGGGATCTTAACCCTTGACTTGGTGTT
>NW_007731571.1:11675-18876 GCF_000696425.1 Galeopterus variegatus
TCACTGGCTGAGCGGGGTGCGGGCGCGACACCAAGGGTTGCGATCCTGTTGCCGGTCCCGGTCCGGTATGGGTACGACACTGAGGGTTGCGATCCGTTGCCGGACATGAAAAAAAAAAACAAAAAAAAAAAAAAAAGAAAATTTAATCTCTAATATCACATATTGTTACATGCTTATAGCACAGTACAATAGAAATGATTATAATTTCTATATTTGATTCTTGCTACCCCCACTCCTTCATTCATTTATCACATCATCCTGCCCTTTGCGAGCATTTGAGATTATGAGTCCTCATCTTACCTTTCCTGCATTCCTTCTGGGTACAAAGATAATCAATGACCTGAAATATATAAAATTTCCAAAATATTCATCATTTTTCCATAATGGGGTAAAACAAGAGAAGAAAGTCCAGAACATTAGAGCAAAAGGCAATGGAGAAATTCAGTTCAACCATATCACCAGGAGGGACTGGGCTACAGATGGAAATCTCAGCTCTTACTTTTTTTTTTTTTAAGCTTTTGAGATTCACAAGGCAAGTCCCCCAGGTAACCTGTCTATAGGAGAAAATAAGCCTAACAGAGCCCATTAGAAAAATTCAGGGAGGAGCTATGTTGGGTGTACAGGCCAACAGCAACCTTGAGAATAGGACCCTCTGCTATTTTGTGAGAAGAAAGACTAAAAGATTAATGTAATACTCAGCTTATTAACTAATATATTACTTAAAATTTTCATACATAGTAATTTATAAAAATAACAATCAATTAAGAACTTTATCATTTGTGAATTGTGAGTTACTGTTTCACAGTTAATTCTTGGTAATGGTGGTGTTCACTAAATAATTCAATAAATATTTTTGTCGTCAATTATTTGCCAAGTGGTGTTCTAGGTGCTGGGGATAAAGCAATAAACAAAATAGACAAAGTCTCTGGAGAAAGCAGGTCTTGTGATATCCAATCCATTGTTTATTATGTCTGTCTTTATTAAACCATTACTAAAAAAACAATCTTCCCATTCTTTAATGTCTGTAGTGATTATCAAAGAGTTATTTTCCATAACTTTTTTCCACAATACTTACTGAAACTGATAGAATTATGCATTTCTAACATATATAAGGGCTGGCCAGTTAGCTCAGTAGGTTAGAGGGTGGTGTTACAACACCAAGGTCGAGTTTGGATCCTCATACCGGCCAGCCGCCAACAAAACAAAACAAAAATTTATATATAAAAACATTACAACAGTACAATAAAAACAGTTAAGAAATCAATTCTCAAAGACTTATTAGGAATGTTACTTCCTTATTTTAGCACAACTTTGAACAATATATTTATTTAGAAAATATACAGATTCACACAATAACAGATAATATCATCATGCAGGCCAAAGAGAAGCTGGAGAGTTAAGTATCAGAGCCACATGGGAATAGCAGCTCTCCTGCTCTTGCTGGTGTTTGCACAAGAAGGTATTAATGGGTCCTAATTTAACAGGCTATTGCTAACCCTTGCCACAAAGGATGAAAAGAACAAAAGATAAGTGGTTTTTGCCAATCACTTGAGCCAATGATTTGTGGCCTTCAAGAGTTGACCACCAACACCAAGAAAAAAAGCCACTGGTCAGGACTAGGGCTACCTGCCTGGAAGTTCTGCAAACCTTACGCAATAACCATTGACAAATTGACAAGGCAAAATATGAGGAGCTTGAGGAACTTGGTCTTAAATATTGGCTTAATTGTGTTTTTAGTAACAAAATAACAAGTCAGGTTAGGATTGTGACACATACTACTTTCCAATCCTTCGGAAAGCATAAACTAAGAAAGCTGTATCAACCCACTAGTATAAAGTTTGCCAGTATCTTCATGAAGAATGGTTAGTCAAGAGGATTCAGGGCATTTGCAGATTCCTACACACACTGAACGGAGAGGTCACTATGCGGTTGTTTATTTTATTATTCCCCTTGCTTTGAATTTTTAATTGTTTCGTTAAAAAACAAAAAACAGAAAACAAAGAACTAGATAGCAGCAAAAGAACTATGTTTACTGTATCTGAGGATGTTGCTGACAGAGCTAGTAAGAGATAAACTTGTATTATAACAAATGACGTACTACAATGATTCTAGTTAGCATGGAAGGACTTCACATTCTTTGCAAAGAAGAAAAGCCACATTCATGACTGAACTTTGTTAGATATGTCTCCTGAATTTAATACTTTTCTAGAATTAAAACAGAAAAACCAATTCTACCCTGAGAACTAGATTTAACCTTCGGGTGTCTAGAACCTTCATCACAATACAAAGTGATTGTTTTCCTTTCTATGATTAGTTTTCCCTGCTACACTTTTTGAAAGGCAAAATCCCAAGTGTGCCAGATTTTTTGCCATTCTATTTCTGGTGTAGTTTGACTGATTTTGTGTTTACTGCTTTAATAATACTCAGGAGTTTTTTAGTTCAGACTCAATAATTAGTTTCTGAATATGGAAAAAATTAAGTTAAAAGAAAGGAAATTTATCAATGTATTTGTTATAGAAATTATACAATTTACAGAAATGTCTTTAGCTTTTCTAATCAGCAGTTATATAATTTTTATAGAAATATCCAAGTATAGTATATTAGTGAACAGTATGAAATATTTCTGAGTTAGAACTATGCAGCTCATATTTTAGTTTCTAATTTGAGGTTTTTTCTTTCCATTGTGAGAATAATTTTTCTTTGAAAGACAATTGGGATTAGTTTGTTGATGCAAACTTTTTCTATCATTATCTCATTCAGATTTTAAATAACACAGCTAACAGGCTAACAGTTTTTGTTTTCTGGGGTCTCACCAATAGTGGACTCTCCATACCTATAGATCCCATGAAGACTGAAGAGTCTTCATTTTGAAGTCATTTTATCTATTATTACAATTGGTATAGTTTAAGTATTTGCCTTCAGAGCTTTCTTTAAAGGTTTTTTTTTAAAAAAATCTAGTTTAAATGGGACTTTTTAGCAGAAACTATATGGAAAGAATGCTACAATTGAAGGGAAGACATTTTTCTCTATTATGGTGTTTCCTTAATCAATTGTAAAGTAAAGGCTTGGTACCAAGTGTAAAAAAGAGGTCAGGCTGATATATGATGCTATTTTTAGGCTAGCTGGTTAACCACGAGTTTAGAGCTATGCCAATAAAACAAGTGTATTTATTATTTCTATATATTTTTTAAAACTAGGCATTTATAGGTGTACCATGAATGACTTTGTTTAAAACTGGGATCAAGTTGAGGTGAAGTAAACAACTGGTGCTAACAGTCCTATTAAGCCAAGACAGCATAGAAAGAAAATACATAAAATGTACAAGGCATTGGAGAAAAGTTATACGATCACTGCCTTCATAATAGGTTGATTAATATGCACTGTGAGTAAGGCTGGACAAATATCAACTGAATAAACAATTTTAAAAAATTTTGAAGTGGAAGCCTCTATAGACCTCCCATATTTCTCTGACATATTTCTGCAAGTGTTTTAAAAAAACCCAGGATCTAGGGTAATGAGGAGAATAAAACAAGAATTAAAAAGTCTCCTCTGATGATCACAGGCAAACCTAAATTAGTGATCTTGAAGATCAAGCATAAAATCTCAAAGTATAGAACAGAAACCACAAAATAAATATTTATTGAACACCTATTACATGTCAGGCACTGTTCTAAGAAAAAAAGAAAAAGGCAAGCAGGAAGGAAAAGACAAGACTATGAAGGAGGGATCAAAGTATACTTTATATGTAATTATTAGGTAATCCAAAGAAGAAGAAAAAGAAGAAAAAGAGAAGCAACAATTAGAAAAATATTAGAAGAAAATATCCCTGAGATGAGAAAAGGTTTGAGGCTTAAGAATGAAAGAGCTCATAGAAGTCCAAGAAGTAATGAGGGTAAGGTGGGGAAAATATCTTGATAAAATTAAGGAACCATAAGGATAAAGAGAAAAAAACCTCACAGTTATTCATAAACTTCCAACTGTAAAGAATGGATTTCCTACAAAGGGAAAAAAATCAAACTGGCTTTGAAATTCACATCTGCAATACTAGAAGCTAGAAGAAAGTGGACACAATATCTACAGACTAATGAAAGAAAAGGACTACAATCCAAGAATCCTATACCCAGCAAAACTGTCATTTCCTCTGCCAGAGGAGATGATATTCAATAACTAAATTGTACCACCCAAATATACTGCCTGAAAAAAATATAGTGCAGTTCACAATCTTTACTTCAGTACATGTGGCCCTGAACAAGGGACTAGTTGAAAAATTGTGGTACATTCACAACATGGAGTATTATACAGTTAGAACTATGTATATCCCATTTGTACAAAATAAAAATAGATTCCATATATGTCTAAGTTGGTCTTTATAGGATTGTAATATGAAAGAACATACACTAGGTTAGTATTGTGGCAGGAGGGGTAAGGGATGGAGAATGAGGTTCTGATATGGAAAGAACGAGGTTCCTATGATAATGACAGCAGACTGAATATACCATTATGTAAAATTATGTGTGTCATAAAGATATTCATGGAAGAATAGCACTAGAATATTAGTTGTGGTTACCTTAGGGTATTATTCCAAGTAACCTTTACTTAACTTTTTTAGGTTTTTATGTTGTTTGAATTATTTACAATGAGCATATATATTTACATAACTAAGAAGAAGCAATACAGTTATTTGCAGTTTGAAAGAAGACTTGCTTTTTCTTAAAATTAAAAAAAAATATATAATTTTAATAGCTTTCTCAAAGATCAAAAGCATCTTCACCAAAGGCGAAAAAAGTGAGAACAGAGTGGTGTGGGCTTAAGAAAATCAAGTATTTGAAATTGGAACTATTAGAAGAAAATATAGGGAAAAAGCTCCATGACATTGGTCTAGGCAATAATTTTTTGGCTATGACTTCAAAAAACACAGGCAACGAAAGCAAAAATAGACAAATGGATTACATCAAACTAAAAAGCTTCTGCACAACAAAGGAAACAATCAACAGAGTGAAGAGACAACATAAGAATGGGAGAAAATACAAACTATACATCAGACAAGATTAATATCCAAAATGTATCAGGAACTCAAATAAATTGATAGCAAAAAATCAAATAATCCAATTACAAAATGAGTAAAGAATCTGAATAGACATTTCTCAAAAGACATACAAATGGCCAATGGATTTATGAAAAAATGCTTAACATCACTAATCACCAGGGAAATACAAATCAACCACAATGAGATATCACTTCACACTTGTCAGAATGGCTATTATCAAAAAGAAAAAAGATAACAAGTATCGAGGATGTAGAGAAAAGGGAACCCTCGTACATGGTTGGTGGGAATGTCAATTAGTACAGCCCTTATGGAAAACAGTATGGAGGTTCCTCAAAAAAATCAAAAATAGGACTATCATATGATCCGCAATCCCATTACTGGGTGTGTATCCAAAGGATATGAAATCAGTCTGTTAAAGAGATATCTGCACTACCGTGTTCACTGCAGCATTATTCATTTACAATAGAGATATGGAATCAACCATGTGTCTATCAGTGGGTGAATGAATAAAGAAAATGTGGTATGGGCCGGCCCGGTGGCGCACTGCTACACTGCGCCTCTTGGGAGTGCGGCGGCGCTCCCGCCGAGGGTTCGGATCCCACATACAGACCGGTTCCCGCTCACTGGCTGAGTGAGGTGCGGGCCCAACACCGAGGGTTGAGATCCCGTTGCCGGTCCCGGTCTGGTACGGGCGCGACACTGAGGGTTGCAATCCGTTGCCGGACACGAAAAAAGTCAAAAAAAAAAAAAAAAAGAAAAAAAGAAAATGTGGTATACTACATTTGGCCATGAAATACTATTTGGCCATAAAGAGGAAGGAAATCCTGTTATTTACAACAACATAGATGCACCTGGAGGACATTATTATTAAGCCAGGCACAGAAAGACAAGTACCTCACGATCTTACTCATATGCAGAATCTAAAAAAATTGGTCTCACAGAAGTAGAGTAGAATGGTGGTTATCAGGGGCTGGGGTGTTTGGGGCCGGAGGAGGGCAGGGAATGGTTTGAGTAGATGTTGGTCAAAGGATACATAATTTCAGTTACATAAGAGGAATAAGTTGATGAGATCTATTGCATGACATGGTGACTATAATTAACATATTGTGTCCTTGAAAAATGCTAAAAGAGCAGATGTAAAGTGTTCTCAACACAAAAATGAAAAGTATGTGAGGAGGCCGGCCCGTGGCTCACTCGGTAGAGTGCAGTGCTGATAATACCAAGGCCACGGGTTCGGATCCTATATAGGGATGGCCGGTTGGCTCACTGGCTGAGCGTGGTGCTGACAACACCAAGCCAAGGGTTGAGATCCCCTTACCGGTCATCTTAAAAAAAAAAAGTATGTGCGGTAATGCATATATTAATTAGCTAGATCTAGTCATTCCACAATGACAATATGTTTTACACAGTAAATACATACAAATTTATCTGTCGATCAAAGAAAATAAAAACAAAAGAAAATCAACTATAAAAGCGATGTATGGAAAAGGTTTGGCTGGAAAGGTCTGATATGAGGGCTAACATGTAAAAACTCAAAAACTCAACAACTGTATACTTGGTATTCAAGATCACAAAAACCTCTATTACTAGTCCTCCTGATAAGAATCAGGAAGAAAGGGAATACCATATAAGATTAGCTTTATGATCATCATTAGTTGGCTGACACAAGAGGAGAAAATAGAAATTTTATTAGATTTCCTGCCAAGACATTTTCTGCTTGGATGAATGAAGCAGGACTTGGTCACATGTTAATGAGTTTCATAGAAAGGGAGTTCAAGCATGAGTGAAGCTGCCCTCTGACATTAAAATAAAGCAAACATAGGATTTTCCCCAAGTTAAAAGCCTCCTATGACACACTTTTGGATTGTGGGAGATACTGAGTCCAAAAATGTTTAACAAAAAGCTAGACAATAGTCAATTAAATGAATTCATTTGCAAAATGTGAGTACACGAATATGAAAGAATAAAATAATTTTGATGCTGTCTTTTCAACTATTATTTTTGATGCAAACATCCTCAGTAGACTCATCCCTGAAAGTGGAAATGAGCAGGCTGATAGCACAGCCATTAGGAGAAAGTCAATGCTGATAACCTCTACTTGATGATCCTCTGAGATTGCATCTTTATAATTCATAAAATTTGCTGAAGGTCACA
>NW_007731571.1:19057-44109 GCF_000696425.1 Galeopterus variegatus
ATAATAACTTACTACTATTATGAAAATAGACTTAGTGGCCCCCCCAAAAGAGTATCTGAAACCTTTTCTCCAGGTATTCTGCAGTATAATTTAAGAACTGCTATCTAGTTATTAATCTTATTTCTCTCTACTCTAAACTATTGCAATGGCATCTTTTGGCATCCTATATCTATGAATTCATTTGCAAAATGTGAGTACACGAATATGAAAGAATAAAATAATTTTGATGCTGTCTTTTCAACTATTATTTTTGATGCAAACATCCTCAGTAGACTCATCCTTGAAAGTGGAAATGAGCAGGCTGATAGCACAGCCATTAGGAGAAAGTCAATGCTGATAACCTCTACTTGATGATCCTCTGAGATTGCATCTTTATAATTCATAAAATTTGCTGAAGGTCACAGGTGAAGCACAATGACTTGTGTCCTTGTACTGTAGCAATAGGGGCTACCCCAGACCACAGAAACTGGGAGCAAGAAGACATGTTTTGATTAAACTGTGCAGAAGTCTGTTTTAGGACTTCATGCAAATACTAACCTCATTTTAAAACATGGAGGAAAATAATCATGGGTTAATTTAGTTGTCAGGAACAGAATGAACAGTTAAAACCAAAACACACACAGTCCCATTTAAAAAATTTCATCAACAGAGACACAAAGGTACTAAGGGTTGATGATATTCATCCTTCCTCATCAGTGCTGCTCCAGGCATCTTCAAATGCTGGATTCAACTGTGATTTGGTTGTAGTCTAAAAAAAAAAAGGGAAAGGAAGATTCTATTTTTCTACTTCATAATTTCAGGCTCATAATAAGGTTATAAAATATACCAGATGAACACCAATTAGATTATTTTGAAAGAAACTGTATAATTGTTAACTTAAAAACAAAAGTAATTTAAGAAACATCCCAAATATAATGTAAGATAATATACCTGCATTTTAAACAGACATACCAAACTTTATTCAAGTAACCTGTGTTTTCTTCAAAGTAGTATATCTCACAAAGATGTACATATATATACTATGATGCCGGTATTGCTCAAGATATTTCTGCAAATGTTTGAAATTGCCTGGAGAAAGTGGTAAATCCATGGGGCTAAAACTTAACTACAGTATGACTTGACAGTCTGGTATATTAAGGTGAGCAACTTTTCATTGTTTAGATGGACCTGACTTTTAGAAATAAAATCCAAATATGGGGAATAAGGTATTCATCAAGCTGAGTAATACCATTTTTATTCAAAAAAGTAATGTGGGTTATTAAGTAGTTAAGTTTATTTGTTTGCTTTTATACGACTGGTAAAGTAGTTCAGAAGCACATGCAAAATATGTCAGAAATGATAATATGTTTGTAATTAGCACATAGGTTTCCATGGGAGATTTCTCTGAAAGATAACAGCATTGGGATGGTGTTTATTTAAAACAACAACAAAACGTCACAGTATTCTTACAACTTTAGAAAGGCTACATCTAATAAAGGTAATCAGCAACTAGAGAAATTTTAATTATCTGTGGTGTACCAAACTAATCACCTTTTTGGGAAACCTTCTAAATGGCTACCTTCTTATTCTCTGGCAAATGACTAAGAGGGCTTTAAGATGGTCTCATTTTTAAAGTGTCTGGGCATTATGAACCAGGTTTGCCTATTATTTGGCAGCTTTCACATTTGCTGCAAGGCTGTTTAGATTGAAATTCCCATAATGTATTAGCACCAAGACTACTTTTTTTTTTTTTTTACCAGTAAGGGCATTGCAACCCTCAGCACAGTGTGGTCCACACCATGCTCAGCCAGTGAGCGCACCGGTCATCCCCATGTAGGATCTGAACCCGTGGCCTTGGGGCTACCAGCGCTGCACTCTCCTGAGTGAGCCACAGGGCCGGCCCTAAGACTACTTTCAAATTATCTTAGATGTATTGCCTTTTACAACTTAAGAAATATTTTATGTTAAGGCGAACCCTATTGCATGTCTGAGAATGTTTATTTCCTTTTTTACAAAATTTTATTTTAATTGACACATTGTACATACTGATGGGGTACAATCTGATGTTTTCATACATATATATGATGTATAATGATTGAGTCTGGGTAGTTAATGTATCCATCATCTTATGTATTTATCATTTCCTTGTGGCAAAAACATTCAAAAGCCTCTCCTCTAGCTGTTATGTAATATACAAAACTTACCTGTTAACCATAGTTACCCTACTGTGCAATAGAATACCAGAACTTATTCCTTCTATCTAATTGTAATTGTGTACCCACTGGCCAACCTCTTTCATTTCCTTTTTGATAAACATGATTACTTAGAATCATGTTCTGGGGATCCTGTTCCCAGTAAATTTCCTGAGAATCAACCAAGATAGTTGGAAAACAATATATTAACTTAGGCATTCTTTATAGTTGTTAAATAGCTCAGAGTACATTACTGCCTTGGGCTGAATGTCCCCCCAAAACTTAATCCTCACTGTAACAGCTGAGAGTGGGAAATCCTATTATGGTAATTGAAAGGTGGGGCCTTGAAGAGGTGATTAGATTGTAGGACCATGCCATAGTGAATGGATTAGTAATGTTGGTCAGGGGCGTGGTTCTGAGAGCTTTCAAAAAAGAGCACGTGAGGTTAGTCTCTCTCTGATCCACCGTTTTCCCAATGTGATACTCTGCTGTCACTGTCACCACCACCAAGGCCCTCACCAGATGTGTTCCCTAGACTTTGGACTTCCCAGCCTCAGAAACTGTAAGCAAATAAATTGTTTTTTATAAATTATCCAGTTCTGTGTATTTTGTTATAAGCAACAGAAATGAACTAATACAATTACTAAATCTCATGTCAGCTATCATCACTTAGGTGTATAACCAAATTCCATTATACCATAAATGTCCAGATACAAAACTATTATCAAACCTCAGCTAACTACTCACAAATTTCTAGCAGCAGTCCACTTACTTGCAAGAGTAGTATACTGAAGTCTGTTCATTTATTCTTTCATCCAAATGTTTATTAAACTTCCTGTCTTTTGGGGTTTATAATTTAACTACTAGGTTAGGTTATTTGTGGGTACTTCAAAAAGTTCATGGAAAAATGTAATTAAAAGATAATACAAGGGCCGGCCTGGTGGCGCACTGGATAGTGTGCCGCTTGGGAAGCGCGGCGGCGCTCCCGCCCGAGGGTTCGGATCCCACATACAGACCGGTTCCCGCTCACTGGCTGAGCGAGGCGCGGGAGCAACACCGAGGGTTGCAATCCCGTTGCCGGTCCCCGGTCCGGTACGGGGGCAACACTAAGGGTTGCGATCCGTTGCCGGACACGGAAAAAAGACAAAAAAAAAAAAGATAATACAAATCTTTTCATGAACTTTTTGAAGTCCCTCATACTGTCCTTGGGGAGTAAATGACTCCTCTTCCCTACTCTTTGTCTTTAGAAGTCTTTAACTCTGCCTTAGATATCTACCAGAAGTATCCCAGGGTGGATAAGCCACACAAAGTTCATTCCTCCTAATTCTACTATGGAAGCCCAATGTGTAACACATTAAACATTTTATTTTCATTTGAAGACTCAACAGAGAAGCAAAATTATATTTGCACAGATATATAAATTATCTTTGCTATGGTGAGCAAAGAAACAAAAATAAGTGAAAATCATAATATAATTTCATATAAACTTTACTGTTTATAGTAGTAAAACAAAGACAACATGAATGCATTGCAGTATTATTAGAAATACACTTTACAACTGAAGCAATCATAAATACGTCATACTTGTAGTAAAAACCTGCAGTAAAAATATGTAGATGGATGTAGTTCACATATTACTGTTTGAGACCCACTGATCAAGTTTAACTACCATCAATTACTTCCGTTTTCTCTACAACATCTCCTCCTAGTGGACATCCAATCTATACTTGAAAATATTCATCTTTACCCCACCAGGTTGCCTGTTCTACTGGCAGATAGTTATGGAGATAAAGCAGCATGAGTTTAGAGGGGACCTAATCCAGGTCCAAACAACGGGAAGGAGAAATGAAACCAAACTTAGTATCTACCAGGGATACGTCTTGATAGCTTTCAAATTTCTGACTGGCAATTACTAGAAAGGCTCAGGGTTGTCTGCGTCAGCAAGTGATTATACATCTACACAGGTGGTAAGTAAAATAGGTATGTATTATGTGACTGTCAAAATAATGTAAGATTTTGATGAGAGGTCAGATTTAAACTGTAATGTATCTGCTCTATAGATCTCAGGCACGAAAAAGTGATTTGGAGTTACATACAGGCTTGCTTTGACCATGAACAAGTTTTAAAAAGTAGAGGCAAAAGAAGCCAGATTCCTCAGAATGTAATAAAACAGCCTGCCAAATAAATAATAAGATTTATGCTTAAAAGCCATAAAATCTATCCCTATCATCCAGTGTCCTTTTGTTTCTTTAGATATAATTAAATTCCTCCTCTACTTTGGATATCAGGAGAAACACCCCTAAGGGATTATATCTTGGCTGATGAGCAAGTAAATCTCATCTGAAGGGAGGATTTGAAAGGAAACCTAAGGGCAACTTTGCTTTGACAATTCTGTTATTTGAAAATATCATAAACTTGTCACAGATCTCAAGGGTAATGAATGGCAGAACTGAGACCAAATTGAAGTTTACATGAAACTAAAGACTAAGTATGTGTGTGTATATGTGTGTGTGTGTTTTGTTTTGTTTTACACTGTGCTATATTGCCTCCCTGGGAAACTGCAATAGTAATTTATATGATAGTTAAGACGAAAACACTTTTTAATATGAGTTAAACTGTGAACATGTGTGAAGAATAGGGTCTTGTGCACAGACTTCTTCACTGCGATCTGCATCATGATCATATTTGAGTTCTACTTACACTCACAGAAACCTTTCAAACTTAAGTTTTATGGAAATAACCTTTGCACATACCATTTTATATTAACATGAGAAAAAATGCTGTCTTAAAACATATGAACACCATATTTTAAAAAACAAGATTTTATAGCTTAAATATAAAATTTGACTTGTTTTTTGTGTATCTCTATTTGATTTTCTACTTGTTTTACTTAATTTCTCATACACGAGTTTTTTAGATGAGGATTTCAAATTATCACTATAGCTACATAACAAGGAAATAAACTATCAGAATCATATATTACCTTCATAAATTAAGCAATTTAGTTTTCTTCTAATATCCTTGTCTATATATGTCACAGTAGCTCTACTTTTCACTTATTTTTGTTTGGTAAATGATTGTTATATTTCCTAACATGACCTATAATGTTATAACTTAGATTTAATGTATACAGTAATTCCCAAAGAGTGGAATACAATAATTAAATAATAATGCAAAATAAATGGCTAAACCAAATTATTTGACTATATTGAACTTTCTACAGAAGAATATTCAGTCATCAAAACCAACTGTATGAGGGCTGGCCCGTGGCTCACTCGGGAGAGTGCGGTGCTGATAACACCAAGGCCACGGGTTCGGATCCTATATAGGGATGGCTGGTTTGCTCACTGGGTGAGCGTGGTGCTGACAACACCAAGCCAAGGGTTAAGATTCCCTTACCGGTCATCTTTTTTTTTAAAAAAAAAAAAAACCAACTGTATGCTAAAACTAATCAAGCCGTGATAAGCGAAATTAGACATGTCATAACGTCTGGAAGTATCCATGTGGCATTTGGCCAGCTGCTTGAAGATTTATCAATGTGTGTTTTTTCTCCCTTTCATTTGGATTGGAGCCAAAAGAAAATAATTTGCAGGCTTTACACTGCAGTAAACCATAGCAGCTGCAAAGTTAGGTATGAAATATATTTTGTCAATAGCTGTCAGATGCTATCGACTACCCCCTAACAATTCTATTTTATGTGGTTTTTGACATGATCCTATTTTCATAAAGGCATTAAATATATAAAAAATGTTTTTAGAATGTCAAACTTGCTCTATCAGTAACTTTCTTCCACCTCCATTTAAGATGCTCTGACTTGGTTAAGATTACATTAAGGTACTTCTAAATACATTATTTATATCTCCAACTTAAAAAATTATGCATATAAACATTGTCTTTGGACATTAAACTTTTTATATACTAGAAATTAAGATAAATGGGGATGATTAATAGTGCTTAGCAGAATAATCCTCGGTGGGAGAGAGACCACCTTTAGACAACCTTTATCTTACTACTGCTTGATATAAAAGTAAAAAAAATATACAGAAGCTACTACTGAAGGCCAAGGATCATATCTTATTCATCTTTGTTCACCCACTGCATTTTGAAGGCGCTTTATTCACGCTGTCATAACTGTCATATTTATATTAATTTATGCTCTAAGATAGGCACTGTCAGAGTACTGAAAGGAGTGTAAATTGGTAAAACTTGACAGTGTGAATAAAGGGCCTTAAAAATGTCATAAATGATAACTCAAGAGATAATCCATTTCAAGGGATCTAACCAAAGAAATAATCTAAATTATGAATAATTGATAAGCAGGTATTTACCTTGATGTTTATAATAATCAACAGAAATATCTCCACATACGTAAATATTTAAATTGTGGTACATAAATGACAGAATGTTATATCATTAAAAATAATGTTTATAAATAGTTATTAGTGACATGGAAAAAAGCTTATTGTACAACGTTAATGAGAAAAGTAAGATACCAAGTTATATGTCCAACCATGATATTAACTATGTCAAAAACAAATATGCATAGGAAAAAAAAATGAAGTAAATCAAAATGTTAATATTAATTAACTCATCTTGAGAAATTTTATGTTCTTCTTTTGATATTTTTCAGAATTTTCCAAATGTGTTATAACAGGTAAATTATTTTCACAATCAGAAAATAGCAAGAAGTGCTTTAAAAGTCTCTCCCATATAAAGTAAATTAATAAAACCTTATTCCTTATGATTTAGAAGTCACTACACAATTTGTACAAGTAATATTTACCTCATCATCATCAGGAACTGGTTCATATAAGGATGGTACCCAAGCAAGAATATTGCAGTCTCTGCTACCACTATAAAGTTCCTGTAACACAGAAAGAAAAAAAAAGATATGATTGGGGATGAATTTAAAGCTGGTACCAATTTGAAATGAACTATATTAATTTTTGAAGTGACTAATTCTTAGTTTAGATTAATTAGATAATTCTATTTCCACTCTCTGAAGAAAGTAAGCCAATGCCCTTTTTCTTTTCTTTCTGTTTTAAGATGTAGTACAGCTTTGTTTTGTATTTAAAAATAGTAATAGGATATTTCAGAGCTTGGTAATGGTGTGAAAATTTTTCAAAAACACTGACATCCTAGCAGTTTTATCAATCATAGTATCCATATAATTCAAGTGTCAGAATAGAAAAAGAAAAAAATAAATGAAATAGAACTGTCCTTTCTCTGTCACTAACTGAACTTTAATAAAGACTTTAATGAAGAAACCACATGAGTTTTTACTAAAATAGGCCAAAAGTTCAGAAAAAGTTTTATTTACAACTTGTTGCTATTCAACAAAAGAGACTGAAGACCCATACCCTGTGCTTTCTGAGAAGTTTACTTCATAAGGAGAAGCTTGGGCTGATGATATACAGTCTATGTCAATATGATTATGGATATGTTGCTTGCTTATGGCTGAAAAATGCTTACTCCACTCCCCAACAAAACCAAAGGAATATGTCACATTGACTTTTACCAAAAACATTCCTATGTGGCAGTGAAATAAATACTTTTATATACAGAGGTATAAATTGGTATAGTCTTTTTGGAGAACAGAATCTTGGTATATATCAAAAGTTTTTTTTTTTTTTTTCCTTTTTGTCTTTTTCCGTGTCCGGCAACGGATCGCAACCCTCAGTGTCGCCCCCGTACCGGACCGGGACCAGCAACGGGATCGCAACCCTCGGTGTTGCTCCTGCGCCTCGCTCAGCCAGTGAGCGGGAACCAGTCTGTATGTGGGATCCGAACCCTCGGCGGGAGCGCCGCCGCACTTCCCAAGCGGCGCACTGTAGCAGTGTGCCACCGGGCCGGCCCATATATCAAAAGTTTTTATATGCACTTCTGAGAAGTTATACTGAAGTTGCACATAAAATTCAAGGATATCGTAAGTGTAATATTTATAATAACAAAAAATATAAATGATTGTTGAAGAATAGAGGAATGACTATCAGTAAATTAATGTTGCATTCATATGATGGACTTATTTTATAGCCATTAAAATAGTTTCTAAAGAATATTTAATGACATGGGAAAAAACTCATAATGTCAAGTGAAAAGAGCAAGATGTAAACCAAACACTCATAATGCCAAAAGAAAACAACAGGATATCAAACAGAAGGTCAATAATAATAATAATGCTAAAATTACTGTGCAAAAGAGAAAGGGTTAAAAAGAAAAAGCAGCAAAATGTTAAGTGGTTGTAAAACCATGAATGATTAAGTGACTTTTATCATCACAAATATATTTCTGTATTTCTACATGAATACTTCTAACAATAAGCTCTAGTATGCAATTATTTGTTTTTATCATTGTACATCTCAAAACAATTTGAGGCATTGTATAATTAGTATTTTTTATTTAAGTAAGGGTTTTAGGTAAAGGGAAAATAAGATTATGAAGTTATTTGTAGGAAATATAGATGTAAAAAAATTAAACTAAATTAGATATAAGTTTTCAAATTTCCTAAATAAAACAAAATTCTATTGACCGTATTGAAAAACCTAGAATATATGATTACACTAACTGTGGATGATGCAAAGAAATGTTCATGTGTTCAGTGCCCTTAAGCAATTTAGTTTTTCTAAGAAGGCAAGATGAAAACCCAAGAAAACTTGGTCAGATAAGCTTACAAGGCAATCATAGTAAGCACTGACATACTGAGTAAAGGCATAAAAGGTATTCTGTAGATGTCCAAGAATGAGAACTTAGAAGAGGCAGCACTTAAATTAGAATAATTAATAAAGAATACTTAGGTGGAGGAATGTAGATTGAGCCTTGAAGTGTTTGGGGTAGATGTAGAGGTTTACTTGGGAAATTAGATTTTATTAAAAAACAATCTCAAAACGTAAGTTACAAATGCAGTACAAAGAAAAAAATTTTTTTTCCTTAAGCATGTAAGAGTAAGTTGCCAACATAAGGCCCTATCACTCTTGAACAGTTCATTGTATATTTCCTGTAAACAAGGGAACTTTCTTATATAGTTAAAATGCAACTGACAAAATCAGAAAATTCACATTAATATATTACTACCATTTAACACGTAGACCCCATTTAAGTTTCACCAATTGTCCTAATATTGTCCTTTATAGCCAAAGGATTCAGTTAAAAATCACAAACTGCACTTAGTTGTCATGTGTCTTTAATTTCCAGACTGGAACAGTTCTTTAGTCTCTGTTTGGGTTTTCTGATCTTGAAATTATTGAAGATACACACTAGTTATTTTGTAGAAGGTCTCTCAAATTTGGTTTGTCTTGTACTTCCTCATGATTAAATTCGGGTGATACAATTTTGTCAGGAACATCATAGAAGTGATGTCTTATAACTGGGGTATTAACTCTGATCATTTGATTAAGGTGATCTATGCCAGGCTTCTTCAAGGTAAAATTACACTTTTTACCTTTGTACTTAATGTTTTGTACAGTAGTACTTTAAGACTATGTAAATATTCCATTTACGTATTATAAATTATAATATTTACATATTATATTTACATATAGTATTATAATATTTACATATTATAAATTTATTTATTTATACCAGCATGGATCCATCGATTTCCATTTTAGTTGATGGGTTTAACATCCATTACTATCATTATTTATTTTGATGTTGAGTGTATCTTGTCAGATTTTTATATTTATGATAGAATTACTATAATTTTATTTTCAGATAATGAGTTTCATATATTTAATTTGCAAAAGGGTTCTGCTGCTAATGGATGCAAAAGTACTACCCTGTTTTACCTTTGAGATTTATAATTATTTTCCTTTTCAGAATCATAACAGGTGAAATGGGATAAGAGTTGGGAGCTTACTGATGTATTGTAGTGATTAAAATCTAAGTTCATAGCACATACAGAAATGGTATTTGTCAGGAGGCAACTGGCCCCAGGTCACTGGCTGTCCCAGCTATTCCAGGCACTAAGAGGAATCAATATATTGGCACACTTTTAATCCATTCTAGGCACACCTGTTAGGATGCTCCAATTTGGTAGAAAGCTATAATCTGTAGTCAGAATATCTGGATTTAAATCTGGCCTGTGTCTCTAAGTGACTCTGGACAAGAAGAGAGGGACAGTATACTAAGAATTTCTTTGAATAGAGAATTATGTCTTGTCAATAACTATTTTGCAGATTTGGGGCAAGTCATGTCACCTTTCTGGAACTCTAGTTTTCTTCTCCCAAAAGTAACATTAAAAATGTTTAACAACTGGTACATCAAGACACTGACTAATCAAAAGGCAAACTGGCCACAGAATTGGAGCAGGGTCCTGGAGGTCCCCTTTTAGTTGCTGGGTTGAGGTGAGGTCTAAGAAGTCCCAGAGAAGGGGCTGAGATATGTAAGTATTTGAATATTTTCATAATGGATACTGCCACACTGGTGTGTACTGGCTGAAAAATCAGCCTATATATGTTGCAGCTCATAATCCATAATTTTCACTCTATCGGTATTTAACTCTCATGAGCTTCATTTTCCTCATCTACAAAACAGAGAAAATACCAACTATCCTACTATATTAGACTCATTTAAAAGAGCACATGAGGAAATCTGTGCAAGTGTTCTCTGAAAAAAAGAACCACCCGCAATCTGCTCCATTGGCGACATGAAAGAGAAAGGTCAGGATGTTAAACAAACAAACAACAAAAGCCATTGGTATGTAAGAAATTTTATGTAAGTTGTATTAACTCAAAAGCATACCTTTATTAGCCACTGACAGAAAATAAGGAAGAAATAAAATTTTAGACACACACATACATAAACTGATACACAAACTACATTTTGAGATTAAATACCTATGTACATATTTCATTTTTTTACCCAAAAGATTGTCTGTAAGAAATTATTTTAATTCATCAGAAATTTTCAACTGCTAAGTAAATGGAGCCCATATACAAAAGAAAGAGAATTCATCCCAATCAAGTTGCATGGTATTATATTGAATCATGCATATATCCTATGCCATCTAAAAATCAAGGCTGTATCATTTTCTATTAAATAAATCCTAGCTCAAATGTGGATTAAAAGTATAACTCCAGAATAAAATCACAATTTTCTCTTTTGTATAATAAAATAGTAGTCCAGCAACCTAGTTACCTGGAAATTTTAAATTCCCTTAAGTATCATTCTTACCTGGAAATTAGACTGAAATACACAGCAGTCAACACTTTTATAATGTCCCTTAAGCATAGTTATCTGTTCTCCTGAGTAAACTGTATAAACAGCAATGGTGCTACCATATGGTACAAAAACAAATTCTGAACTGCAGCCACAGGAGACAGTGAATTTCAATCCTTTTCTACTGTTATTACAAACTTTTCCATAGTTCACCTGTAGGATTAAAATCATGAAGTTACTCATTTCTTAAATCTTAAAAAGGCAACAAAGACTGAGAGAAATACTTACTTCTAATATTATAATGTACTAAAGAAAAGGCTCTTTTAAATTTAAAGAAAATGTTCACTCTCTTAATAGAAATAAGGGCCAATTATGTGGATGTACATTTGAGGTAAAAGGAAACACAAATAGTAAAAAAAAAAAAAAAAAAAACCCACAGGGGCAAACATCCACATTTCAACCTTAATAGAAATAAAAATGCAAATTAAGGCAAACTTGAAAGAATAATTTTAAACCATTCAGGGGCAAACATCCACATTTCAACCTTAATAGAAATAAAAATGCAAATTAAGGCAAACTTGAAAGAATAATTTTAAACCATTTAGCAAAAACCTTAAGAAACACAAGACAATACTGGTATAGGTGAGGTGGCTTTGTAATTTGGTTATTCCCTCTAAACACATTTCAACCTTAATAGAAATAAAAATGCAAATTAAGGCAAACTTGAAAGAATAATTTTAGACCATTTAGCAAAAACCTTAAGAAACACAAGACAATACTGGTATAGGTGAGGTGGCTTTGTAATTTGGTTATTCCCTCTAAAAGGCCAAATGGCTTATTGTGCAACAAAACACAAAGATATTCCTTTTTAGGGAGGTATAATTTTCTATTCTTTTCATTTCTTAATATTTTTAATTGTGGTAAAATTCACATAACATAAAACTTACCATCTTAACCATTTTTAAGTGTACGGTTCAATGGCATTAAGTATATTCACACTGCTGTGTAACCATCACCACCAGCCATCTCTGAAACTCTTTTCATCTTGCAAAACTGCACGCATTAAACAACAAAGATATTCTTACCCCTTGATCTAGTGATAACTCTTGGGAATTTATCTTTTTTTTTTTAAAAGATGACCGGTAAGGGGATCTTAACCCTTGACTTGGTGTTGTCAGCACCATGCTCAGCCAGTGAGCGAACCGGCCATCCCTATATGGGATCCGAACCCGGGGCCTTGGTGTTATCAGCACCGCACTCTCCCGAGTGAGCCACGGGCCGGCCCTTGGGAATTTATCTTAAGGAAATAATTAAACAGCAAGAAGCCATATGCTCAGTGGAGTTCAATGCAGCATTACTACCTAGAATGGCAAAATAACTGAGAATAGAAGTATATCCCTAATAATGTTATATTAACTCTATGGCTTATATAAATCACAATTATAAAAATTATGCGCAGAAAACAGGGATAAAGCCAAAGTATAAAGAACACAAATAGTATGTATACTGTAATTTTGGCTTTATATAATTAATTATGCATTGGGGACAAAAATTAAAATTCTGTACTTGTACTCCTAGGTGTAGTCTGAAGCCAAGCAGCATGTCACCTGAGCAATTAGACATACAGACTTCCAGTCAACACCCCAATTCTACTGAAGAAAAATCTTCATTTTAACAAGACCCCTAGGTGATCTGTATGTTCATCAAAGTCTGAGAAACTTTGGGCTAAAGAAATAGACAATCAGGTTTACTTCCTGCTGATAATTTTGATAAGAAGCTTGTGGGTATAAAACCAGTAGCTAATCATTTGGGAATTATGAGCATGCAGATCGCCAAAATCTCCCTTGAGTGTCTCAAGCACGCTCCCACCTCCGGGTCTTTGTACTTTTTTCCTTCCTCTGCCTAGAATGCTCTCCCTCCCAAATAACTGATGGGTTACTCCCTCATCTCCTTCAGGTCAAATGTCACCTCAGTGAGGCCTACTTTGACTGCCCTGTGTAAAACAACTCCAATTTCCCAATATTTCCTATGCTCCTTTCCTTGCTTTGCTTTTCTTCATAGCACTTACCACCTCATCTATTATAATTTATCCATCCACCCATCTACTGATTAATTGATGCCTTTTATCCTCTCCCTGGAATGTAAGCTCTGTGAGGATAGGACTTACCTAAGTTTTGTTCACTGCTGTATAACACTGCCTGGAAAATAGTAAGTGCTCAATACTACTTTTTAAACAAATGAATGAAATGAAAAAAGGAACGTGTGACCTGATCAGGGATACAATATAATGAATGGAAGATTCTAAATTATAACTCACAATGCCTGAATTTCTAGCCAAAGTATGATAAAGAAGCATCTTATAAAGAAAATGAGGGAACAGCAAACTCTGAAGTAATCTAGACATAAACAATTTTGATCGTATAGTAATATTAGTAGTAATAATGAAAGTGACACCTAGAGTATCTGAAAGAGAATTATTAGTGAGAAAGTATGATTAAAGAAAGAAATATGATTAATATTAATACCTACATAAATGATTAAGGGGTCTGGGTATAATCATTATGGTAAGAGAGGCCTCTAGAGTCAAATTCTGTTGCTTTCTAGCTTTGTAAATTCAGGAAAGTTATGTGACCATTTTAAGTCTCATTTTCCTTGTTAAACGGGTATTATGACAATAACTACTGTCATAGTGCTGATCTGACAGTTAAATAAGACAACATATACTCCAGCACTTACATTAAATGCTAATTATTAGCATAGTATCTGGTATATACGCTCTCAGTAAAACATTAGCTATTATTATTATCATCAAATTATAAACTTTTGGTACTTTATTCTGAAAGTTACTAAAGCACATCATACCTGAAAAGGACTACAATATATAAAAGTATGTATGAGTACTTTTTCAAGTGCTAGAAATTAATCATCACATAAGAATTTAGTAACTTCAAAACACATTCATTCCAGTATTAAATAAAGTACTATACTCATATATTCTGGTACTATAACATTAATTTTGGATTTTGTTTGCAGGTCATATATAGCATAAAATTGGACTACTTAGCTTTATAACTTTAATTTATATCAGTAGTTCTCAATCTTTTATTCTTTTCCAACATATCTGACAGATATGGCACACTTCTATTAGGAACAGTGGCTCAGTAGAGCAGTGGTTCTCCACTAAGGAGGGGGGGCAATGTGATAAGTGGTGGGGTGGGGATGCCGATGGGTTGTCTTGAGTTGAGAATTATTAATTCAAATAGCAGAAAAATATTTTTAAAAAAGAGTCATTGATTCATAGGCAAGAAATGGAGTTAAGTCTACAGAAAAATATCAAGTGTATGTCGCAGATCCATTTCTTTAATTTATATCCAAAAAAGTACTTAAAAATCTCTTACTAGTGTGTTTTCTCCATTTGAACTATTCCAAAGCCTCATTCGATTGTCTGTACCAACAGTGAGGAGGTGGAGCCCATCACTTGTAAAACATAAGCCATTAACTTTCCCATTGTGAGCAGTGTTTGCTGCAATGAAAAATACAGTTCAATTTATCTGTTCTTTTATTCAGCACTTATTTAATACTTGATATAATTATTTAAGTATATTAAAGAACAACTATGTGAGCTGCTATATAAATTAGAAGCATAAAAACAGAGGAAAACAGGAAAATCATAGGGGAAAAAACCCAGCCAAACATAATTGTTTCTCAGCAAATAAGCTGTACTATCAAATTCAATGAAATGCGTAGCTTAACGCAAAAATTTTAAATTAATAGCCTTTCATTCTTCTTATATAATATTTCTGTTTTTAATCTAAAAATAATTCCAGGGACTATTAAAAATCATAATACTAGTGTTTCCCATTAAAAAAAGAAAAAAAAAATCTTAACAGGGAAAGAACTGTTGCCTCAATTAAAATTTATATCACTTTCAAAAATGAACTAGTTTAAGAAAGCATAATTCTTAATAGCTTGATTAATTTAATTTTTAAAAGATTACTAAAACAATCATACGTTCACCCTAATATATGTCCAATCTAGAATTCTGAGTCAAAAGTTAATAGAATTTAATAGAAATTGTAAACATTCAATTGCGGTACTTTGTTACATGGATTGCAGCTGACCTGACATTTAACACGATTTTATGCTGGCCACAAAATATCACTATTTATGTAATTAATTGTGGCTTACTAAGTGGCATTGAACTTGCATAGTTGGCCTCATCAGAGGGAAAAAAAAATCAGTAAAGCAATTTAATCCAGAGATTCCTACCCTTGAAAATCTGGGGGCAAATGAAACTGCTATACTTATTTGTATTTTGAAGACAGACAACCGTAATTTAGTTTATATACATTTATTTTTTTTATTTTTTTTATTTTTATTTTTTTAAAAGATGACCGGTAAGGGGATCTCAACCCTTGGCTTGGTGTTGTCAGCACCACGCTCAGCCAGTGAGCAAACCGGCCATCCCTATATAGGATCCGAACCCACGGCCTTGGTGTTATCAGCACCGCACTCTACCGAGTGAGCCACGGGCCGGCCCAAGTTTATATACATTTAGAAAGTGATTTATGGTGAATGACTTTTTAAAAAGAATCATAAAGTTTAAAATTTGTCAATATACATTTATTTTTTGGCTTCAATTAATAATTTTCAGTGTAAAAAAAAATACTATCATTGTCATATTTCTATATTAATGCATTTTCTCATTACCTGATTCAACAGCTTGTGACTTTTTCCCATTATGCTGATCAAGAGTAATCAAACATCCTGATGCTCTTCTCACATCCCATAATTTTACTCTACTGTCAGCACTTAGAAGAAATAAATGTTATATTGATATATACGGCTAGGATGGTGACTGTATCCCTCACCCACCTTTCCAGCATTATGGTACACAGAGGTCTCAATATATCAGCATAAACATATTTGCACATTTGTGTTGTTGTAATTTTGCCTTTTCGAAAAATATTCAACAGTCAATAGTAGCATAAAGAACTGAAAAAATAGCAAAAAAAAAAAAAAAAAATTCTGTTTCATATCACAAGGACAAAATTCTGCTACTTTTTACACTGTTTTTAATTACATGAGCATCTTTTCCCTAAAGGACTAGACAGGCTTGTAGCTTGTTCCTGGTAAGTTTGTTACTACATCTTTTCTACTGTTTGTTATCCAAGTGCTGTCAAGACAATCAAACAAGTAAATAATTTCACTTTGCTGAAGAATCCATTTGACATAAATTTTGTGGTTTTTTCTTCTTTTTACACATAAAAAAATTAGAGTAAGGTAAATAATGAAGACAATGTATTTTCATTCAGCTTCCTGCACTCAAATCAATCTTTGCCAGGTATATGAGAACTACATTTAATGTCTCCTGGAAACTAGACACTTATTTTCATTTTCTTTCAAGTAACCAAATAGAAAAAGGCAAATCCTTGATCATACATCAATTTCAGCATCTAGGATACTCCTAAAGAAAAATGCCCAGCAGTCCTCTGGGCCCCTAATCAGTTCAACTGATGCTATGTCTTCACAAAGACTTTAACAGTATTCTAATCCATTGGGTTTATCCATACCATTTTAATAAGAGAGAGCATTATATTACATTTTATAAGCCTATTTTTCATTTATAATTTTAAAAAAATATACACACAGGGTTGTTTCTATAATCTTGATTCTTTTCACAGATTACTATCAAACTTAGCCAACTGGAATAGTCAGCAAAAAGCTAGTATTTCCTGTTCTGATTTTGGTTTTCTTTCTTTCCAGCTGAGGAAAATGTCTACAATGGGATGAGTCTAAGGATTTATGTCTCTTCTGAAACATATTAGATTTGGACATACCCAACTATCAACACTGATTACCAGGTCCATTCTCGTACTGATTCAAATTCCTGGGGTACTCTGAGCATTGAAAGCCTCCTAGTTTCCTTCTCATCTGAGGAAAACCAAATTAAGCACAAACAATGTAAACCTACCCTAGCACGGACCCACAATCAGCACTTAGCTCCTCACCTTCATACCACTTTAGCCAGTTTTCGTATGGCTACAATTTAAACCTTGCTGTACTTCACAAATGATAAACTTCAACATCACATTCTGCAAACTATAATTAAACTGTGACAGAGAGGGAGGGCTGGCAGCTTTAAAAAAAAATTCCACACATATCTTTATAAAACTAATATGAATAGATTTTGTAATAACTCTTCTACAAAATGCTTTATTAATATGTTAATACCAAAAAAGAAAAATCTTTGACTACTACTTCCTATCTCTTCAATTTATGAATTTTCTTACTCTGCCACTCATACTTTTACCTCATTAGGTCCTTAATCCCTCCTATAAGCCTTTTTGTGACTTTATTTCCTTCACTATACCCATGACTTCAACAATTTTCAGACATGGAGGTATTTTCTTTTAAACACTGGAAATTGTTAAGTCTGTGTCATTTAATGTTTTGATTTCTGTGGCTTAGTATAGCTGTGGTCTACTCCTTCAATTGAGCACAAATGCCTAGCATTACTATGTTCCCCTAATCAGCTCCCTGTCCATTCAATCTGTTATTCTGATCTTTACTACCTTCCCTCAAAATTGCATTACCATCCCTATATTTTCAACAGATGACATGAAATTCCACTCCACTAAAAAACAATAGAAGCCATTAGGTTTGCCTTTCTTGAGCTTCCCTGCCAAAGCTACAACTTAACTGTATTCACATCCACCTTTTCCTACTTCTGTTTAGTCTCACAGTGCCCAATCAAGTGCCTCCATTTATCTAGACTCTTGATACTACCCCATCCTGTCTATTCAAGGTCCTGATGCACCAATTTTCCCCTCCATTTCTTATCTTCACCCATTTATCTCTACTGGTACTTTCTCCCCAGCATATAAATATGCAGTACTCTTTCCTTCAACAAACACACAAAACCCCAAAACCTTTTGATTCTCCCAGAATTAAGGGCTCCTTCCTTTCTTTTCCAATATTACACCTACCAAAGATATACCTCTATTAGAGCATTTTTCAAGATGTCCTGTAATCACTGATTTTTCTGACTATATTCCTCATCAGACTGTTAGCTTCTTGAAGCCTTGATTACTTCTGTATCCCTAAGACTATGCTTGGAACATGGTAGGCAGTCATTAAATATTAGTAAACTGAATCAGTGAGTAGTGAATGTGTTGCATCAGATTCAAAATAATTCTGGGTTAAGAAAATGAATAAAAATATGACTATTTTTAAATTAACATAGTGTCATAGTTTTGTGTACAAAAATGACACAACATGGTTTTTTTACTAGTAGTGCTTGCAGATTTGCTTTAAAACATAGATTCTCATGTTTTCTCTTTTCTAAAAGGTGAACACCTTCAAGATGAATGGTTAGGATTAGGAGTATGATGCAAATGGAAGATTTCTTTTGATGATATGAATTAAAATCTCTAACTCAATATTTCATTTTTAAGGGGCTAATTAATACTTAAATGATAAAATTTGTATCTTACATAAGTGTAATCTCTTCAAAATGCTTATTATTAACTACTAACATTAACTTCAAAACCAAATAAGTTGGATTTTACCTTGCAGTTGCCAAGATGTAGTCATAACGTGGTGACCAGGAAACTGCCAATATTTCCTGTCTGTGACCTGCAAACACAAATGTATGAAAAGTCTTGTTGAAATATTTGAAAAATTAAAAGATAAAGTGCCAATAATTTTGCCAAGTTTTCAAGAAAGTGAGGCTAAGTATTAAAAGTGCATAAATATGATGATCATTTTTTCTCATTTGTAATAATCTATGTTTAAATGCTGATGTGAAGTCTATGGGGGTATTTCTAACCATAATATTTTATTATAAAGGGACTGGTTTTGCTTTGGAAAAAACAGTCAGAGCAAGTGAATCTTTCTTTTTCAACACAGTTGTTAGGCTATATGAGTCAATCCATATAACTCCAGCTCAATTACGTATCTCTACAACAAAAAGCCACTGCAGTAAAACATACAAGATACACATATTAAGTAATAAAAGTGTTTTCCAATTTCTCATAAAGTTATAGCAGAAAAAAATTAACTCATGAATGCAAAAACACATCTGTATTTTTTTTTTTTTAGAAAGCACAGGTGATAAGGTCACAGGATAAGTGATTTCAACATTTTAATTCACTTTTAACTAATGGAACTACTCAAATAAGACATTTTCATCTGTCTAGCTTTTATTAATAGAAATTCATAATAATGTAAAAAAATGGTACTGATCTCACTAAGTTTTCTTGATATATCTGTGTTTCTCAGAGATGAATGAAATGTATATGAAAATGTATATTTCTGAATTACATTCCACCTTTTCATTGTTTAGAATACTGATAAAAAAAAGTAATGAAAATAATTTAAATGAGGGTACTTCAAAAATTCTTGGAAAAGTACTTCAAAAAGTTCATGGAAAAATAGAATTAAAAGAGAATATGAATCTTTCCAAGAACTTTTTGAAGTACCCTCACATAACTTTACCAAAGTATTATTTCAACATCATTTTTTATAACATTTTTTACTTAGAAAAAAATGCACCTAAATATTAAGAACAACATTTACTCATTATCCATAATAATATTAAACAATGCTCATGAGTCAAATGTACTGATGTAAATTTTATTAGTGGTTTACTTCTTAAAATGTAGAAATAAGACAAGGTTTGGAATTAGATCTTCTATTTTCTGTATCTTTTGAGCTTCCCCTATGGCCATTGTTTATATCAATGTCTCCTCAATCGTTCAGTTTTATAAGAATAAGGCACAGAAGGATCTTTATTTCCCTGTTGACTTTTAACAACTAGCACAAAATACATCAGTCATGTCACTTACAAAGAATACATTGTTAGTAATGTTTCCTTTTATTGTATGGTTTACTCAAAGTAGTTGTTTGAAAAAAAAAAAATACCCTGTAGAATGTGGGAACAGGATCCAGACTTTAAATCACAAAGTTGTACTTTGGGTCCTCTAGTACCAACTGTAAAAACAAAACGAAAACGGTTTAAGGTAATTTTATTATGAACCATCATCAAAAGGAAACAAGACATTACCATTAGGAAACATGCTATTTTCACTGTATCCATGCAGAAATATAAAAATGTATGCCAAAAGTACATTTCAAATCATTTTTAATGTTTAGTATTAGAAAAATTATTTTACTATAGTTACACTTTAGTAGTAAGAACTCTATTATTGCATTATTTTTTATTTTGAAATAATTACAGATTTGCAAGAAGTTGCAAAACTAGTATAGAGAGGCCTATGTACCCTTCACCTAGATTTTCCCAATGATTATACGTTAAGTAACTGAAGTATAATATCAACACCAGGAAATTTATTTGGTAAATGTGTGTGTATAGTTCTATGCCATTTTATCACATCAAATCATTTTATTTTAATAGTTTAGTTTTTCCAAGTTAATGATATACTTTCAATCACTAGTAATAGATTACAGAAACTCTGGACACAAACTGAATGGACTTTAAAGACAAGTTAGTACCTAGCTCTTCTTTACAGATGAAAAAAGCTGATTGATGTCCAGAGGTGAAGAGAGTCAGGCAGTGCCACAGAAATAATGGAATCACAGGCACCAGATACCTGACACCAGAAAGTCATTTTTTCTTCCATATATATAAAAATTTTGCTGCAGGTGCTTTCATATAAATGAATGTTTAATTTGAATTACAATCTTAAAGAGAAGGAAATAATTTCCTTGTTTTATTATATTGAACTGAAAAAGTTGCCAAATTTTGTTCATGTAAAATCTTTGAACTTTGGCGGTTTAAAAGTAACTCTTTAGGGGACAGTAATATGCTTTCTTAATCTTTGTATCCTAGCCAGTAGTACAGTGCCTGACTTGTACAGTATCTGGTGAACTGAATATAAATAGCAGCATATACTTAAAAAACAATTGTAATCTTCATCTGAGTTAGAATGTCTATATCAAAGCTAACTAGATATAAAGAGGGAGAACGTTTTCAATATGCTAAATAAAAGACAAAAGAATACACATACAAACCTGCTACCAAACAGTGCTTAGTGGCGACTGGAGACATGTGATGACTGTAAACTGTTTCCTCAAAGTTAAATACATCTGCAGTCTGATAATCCAAAAACATTTAAAAAGTGTAAGTTCTAAGTATAAAAACAGAGCAACAAATTTTCTACTTACTTTTTCTATACTTTTAGCTATTTTAAAATTGTTAGCAATTTAACTCAAACATAAAAATGTAATAATTTTAAATTATTAAAAATAATGATTGTTGTGTATTTATTTTTAGCTCCCACAAATAAATGAGAACATGTGGTATTTCTCTTTCTGTGCCTGACTTATTTCGCTTAATGTAATTTTTTCTAAGTCCATCCATGTTGTTGCGAATGGTAGTATTTCATTCTTTTTTATAGCAGAGTAGTATTCCATTGTATAGATATACCACTTTTTCCTAATCGACTCATCTGATGATGGACATTTGGGCTGGTTCCAACTCTTGGCTATTGTCAATAGTGTTGCAATAAACATTGGAGTACAGGTATCCCTTCAACATGATAATTTCCATTCCTTTGTGTATATTCCCAGCAGTGGAACAAAACTCACAATTCCTTGAACTTGTTAAGACAAGTGCACAGATATGATGTTGATGGATGGGAGGGGGGAGAGGGAAGGAGAGAGGAATCGGTAAAGGGACATGAAAATCAACTACATTGTATATTGATAAAATAAAATGAAATAAATAAAATAAAATAAAGTAAAAAAAACGATAACTTTAAATCCCACATTATTTACAACATACTTCTCCCTTATCTGAGAAAAAATAGTTTTTCCCTAATAGTCCCAGAAATTAAGAAAAGACAACCACCTGGCTCACCATCTTCCTCTCCACTCTGAGGGGCTTCAGTATCTGCATGGATGATCCAGCCAGCACTCTGCATCTCAGTTCCATACAGCCTTGGTTACCTCACCCATGACACTGTCATCACCTAGAACTGCTCCTCCTTTGAAATTATACATTTCAGTTATCTATGACCACAATCTCCTATCATTTTCAGCTTTTCTCCCTAACCACTCCTGACATTTCCAAATAAACCCTGGAACCCCTATCAGTTCATCCTGTCCACTTTTTTTCCTCTTGAGCTTGAATTCCAAGGTCCAATACCAATACCAAGGTCAACGGTCAGTATCAACTCCTTTGCCATTATCCTTCCACTTGTCAAGACCTTGACTCTGGATGACTCCAAATGTCTACTTTCTCTGCACCATTATATCCAGGTTGATCTACACGAGGGGTTGGCAAACTCTTTCTGTAAAGGGTCAGACAGTAAATATTTTAGGCTTTGAGGACAAACTACTCATCTCTGCCATCATAGCCTCCAGTGCAACCATAGACAACAAATGAGCACATTTGTGTTCCAAAAACACTTTATTTACAAAAAGAGGCCATGAGTCAGACTTGCCCACAGTGCAGACTTGGCCAATCCCTGCTCTACCCAGGTGAAGAAAATCTTATAATAGGGCATACTGCTGTCACTATAAAGGATCATTCATTTCAACTGACTTTTCGATAATGACTGTCAGCAGTCCTACTATATTTCATTAGTATTTTTCTCTGCAATATTCTGCAACTATTTCAAACCTTTTCCATTCTCCACAAACATCTCTACTCAGTCACAACAGATGACCTGATCTTTTATTTCAAAGAGAAAATAGGAGCCAATCAGAATTCCCTTAATGTCTTACTAACAAACCTACAAACATATTTGCTTCCACTTGTCCCTTTTCTATCTTCATTACTGTTATCACGGAAAAATGATTCCTCCTCATTTTAAAAGTAAATTCCCCTATTGGTGTTCAGATCTCCTTCAGCACTGTCAGAAATCTCACCCTATAAATTATCTCCTGGGTATGTTTATAACCTCTCTTCCTACTGGCTCATTTCCAACAGCACTAAAAGTTCAAGTTTCTTTTATCTTAACAGCAGCCCTCTCCCCAAGACAAAACAACAAAAAGCATTTACACCTTATATTCTCTCTAGTTAACCAGCTTTCCTCCTCTTCAAATCCTAATTTTGACTATCTCTACTTATCTACCATGTATTTCTCAACTCACTGAAATCTTATTTTTATTTCCACTACTCTCATTCACACTACTGTTCCAATATCACTGATAGCCTCCTTATCTTACCTAATCTGTCATGCAACATAGCTAACTACTCCATCTTTCTTAAAATAATCTCTTTCACTGGCTTCCCATTATATCATATACTCCCAATTTTCTCTTACTCTCTGGCTACTCCTTTTCATTGTCTTTTGCAGGCTTTGTTGTTCCTTTTTCTGTCCTATTGATCTTGGTCTTCCTCCAGTTCTATGCACTCTTCTCTTCAACTGCACCTACATGCTAGTGAGTCACAAACCTGTATTTTCAGTGTAGACCTCACTCGTAAATTCTAGATAAGTACAGCTGAATTCTTAAATTATCTCCATTTGGATTTCTTGTAAATCCCTCAAAATTAACAAATCTAATATTGAACTCATCACTGTCATCCCTTCCTTATCTTAGTAAATAACAATATAATCCACCCAATTCCCAAGCTAGAGAACCTGGGAGTCATTCTTGATTTTTTTGAACAATAATGGCTTTATTGAGATATAATTCACATACCATAAAATCCACCCATTTAAAGTATGCACTTCAACAGCTTTTAGTATATTCAAAGAATTGTGCAAATATCATAATAAATGTTAGAACTCTTTCATTACCTCAAAATAAATCTATAACCATTAGCCGTCACTCCCTCATTTTCTCCCCACCCCTTGCCCTAGACAACCACTAATCAACTTTGTCTCTATAGATTTGCTGATTCTTGACATTTCATACACATGGAATTATACATGTGGTCTTTTATAATCTTTCATTTAGCATGTTTTCTTCTTTCATTTAGCATAATGTTTCCAAAATTCATCCATATTGTAGCATGGATCAGTACTTCACTTTTTATTGCTGAATAATATTCCATTGTATGGATATGAATGTTATCAATTCACCAGTTGTTGGACATCTCAGCCACTTTTTGGCTATAGTGAATAATGCTGCTAGGAATACTTGTATACAAGTTTTTATGTAGACATATGTTTTTCCCTTGGGTATATAGCCAAGAGGGGAGTGCTTAATTTTATGGTAACTCTACATTTAACATTTTGAGGAACTGTTTTCCAAAGCTGCTGCACTATTTTACATTCCCACTAGCAATGTATCAGGGTTTCAATTCATTCACATCCTCACCAATTTGTTATTATCTTTTTGATTATAGCCATCCTAGTAGTATGAAGTAGTATCTTATTGTGGATTTAATGTCTATTTCTGATGGCCATTTTTTATTTTTCACTTGTTAATGGCTAATTCATTTCCAACTCCTACCAATTCTCTCATAAATAATCTCTCATATCTATTTATTCCATTGCCATATTCTACTCAGGCCACTATCTACTCTTGCCTGGATTAATGCAACCTCCTATCTGGTTTGACTTTCCTCTTGCAGCTTTTTATTTAATTTTTTCATTTTGCCTGTTTTCTTCTTAGACTCTCCAGTGGCTTACTTTCTCTCCCATGGTGGAAAAAAATCAACCTACTCAAAATTTATAAGACTCCTCTTGATGTAGACCCTGCTTACCTTTCTGGCCACTTTTCTTTGTTACTCTATATAGCCAAACTGCG
>NW_007731571.1:44119-55760 GCF_000696425.1 Galeopterus variegatus
ACCCACGGCCTTGGTGTTATCAGCACCGCACTCTACCGAGTGAGCCACGGGCCGGCCCAAGTTTATATACATTTAGAAAGTGATTTATGGTGAATGACTTTTTAAAAAGAATCATAAAGTTTAAAATTTGTCAATATACATTTATTTTTTGGCTTCAATTAATAATTTTCAGTGTAAAAAAAAATACTATCATTGTCATATTTCTATATTAATGCATTTTCTCATTACCTGATTCAACAGCTTGTGACTTTTTCCCATTATGCTGATCAAGAGTAATCAAACATCCTGATGCTCTTCTCACATCCCATAATTTTACTCTACTGTCAGCACTTAGAAGAAATAAATGTTATATTGATATATACGGCTAGGATGGTGACTGTATCCCTCACCCACCTTTCCAGCATTATGGTACACAGAGGTCTCAATATATCAGCATAAACATATTTGCACATTTGTGTTGTTGTAATTTTGCCTTTTCGAAAAATATTCAACAGTCAATAGTAGCATAAAGAACTGAAAAAATAGCAAAAAAAAAAAAAAAAAATTCTGTTTCATATCACAAGGACAAAATTCTGCTACTTTTTACACTGTTTTTAATTACATGAGCATCTTTTCCCTAAAGGACTAGACAGGCTTGTAGCTTGTTCCTGGTAAGTTTGTTACTACATCTTTTCTACTGTTTGTTATCCAAGTGCTGTCAAGACAATCAAACAAGTAAATAATTTCACTTTGCTGAAGAATCCATTTGACATAAATTTTGTGGTTTTTTCTTCTTTTTACACATAAAAAAATTAGAGTAAGGTAAATAATGAAGACAATGTATTTTCATTCAGCTTCCTGCACTCAAATCAATCTTTGCCAGGTATATGAGAACTACATTTAATGTCTCCTGGAAACTAGACACTTATTTTCATTTTCTTTCAAGTAACCAAATAGAAAAAGGCAAATCCTTGATCATACATCAATTTCAGCATCTAGGATACTCCTAAAGAAAAATGCCCAGCAGTCCTCTGGGCCCCTAATCAGTTCAACTGATGCTATGTCTTCACAAAGACTTTAACAGTATTCTAATCCATTGGGTTTATCCATACCATTTTAATAAGAGAGAGCATTATATTACATTTTATAAGCCTATTTTTCATTTATAATTTTAAAAAAATATACACACAGGGTTGTTTCTATAATCTTGATTCTTTTCACAGATTACTATCAAACTTAGCCAACTGGAATAGTCAGCAAAAAGCTAGTATTTCCTGTTCTGATTTTGGTTTTCTTTCTTTCCAGCTGAGGAAAATGTCTACAATGGGATGAGTCTAAGGATTTATGTCTCTTCTGAAACATATTAGATTTGGACATACCCAACTATCAACACTGATTACCAGGTCCATTCTCGTACTGATTCAAATTCCTGGGGTACTCTGAGCATTGAAAGCCTCCTAGTTTCCTTCTCATCTGAGGAAAACCAAATTAAGCACAAACAATGTAAACCTACCCTAGCACGGACCCACAATCAGCACTTAGCTCCTCACCTTCATACCACTTTAGCCAGTTTTCGTATGGCTACAATTTAAACCTTGCTGTACTTCACAAATGATAAACTTCAACATCACATTCTGCAAACTATAATTAAACTGTGACAGAGAGGGAGGGCTGGCAGCTTTAAAAAAAAATTCCACACATATCTTTATAAAACTAATATGAATAGATTTTGTAATAACTCTTCTACAAAATGCTTTATTAATATGTTAATACCAAAAAAGAAAAATCTTTGACTACTACTTCCTATCTCTTCAATTTATGAATTTTCTTACTCTGCCACTCATACTTTTACCTCATTAGGTCCTTAATCCCTCCTATAAGCCTTTTTGTGACTTTATTTCCTTCACTATACCCATGACTTCAACAATTTTCAGACATGGAGGTATTTTCTTTTAAACACTGGAAATTGTTAAGTCTGTGTCATTTAATGTTTTGATTTCTGTGGCTTAGTATAGCTGTGGTCTACTCCTTCAATTGAGCACAAATGCCTAGCATTACTATGTTCCCCTAATCAGCTCCCTGTCCATTCAATCTGTTATTCTGATCTTTACTACCTTCCCTCAAAATTGCATTACCATCCCTATATTTTCAACAGATGACATGAAATTCCACTCCACTAAAAAACAATAGAAGCCATTAGGTTTGCCTTTCTTGAGCTTCCCTGCCAAAGCTACAACTTAACTGTATTCACATCCACCTTTTCCTACTTCTGTTTAGTCTCACAGTGCCCAATCAAGTGCCTCCATTTATCTAGACTCTTGATACTACCCCATCCTGTCTATTCAAGGTCCTGATGCACCAATTTTCCCCTCCATTTCTTATCTTCACCCATTTATCTCTACTGGTACTTTCTCCCCAGCATATAAATATGCAGTACTCTTTCCTTCAACAAACACACAAAACCCCAAAACCTTTTGATTCTCCCAGAATTAAGGGCTCCTTCCTTTCTTTTCCAATATTACACCTACCAAAGATATACCTCTATTAGAGCATTTTTCAAGATGTCCTGTAATCACTGATTTTTCTGACTATATTCCTCATCAGACTGTTAGCTTCTTGAAGCCTTGATTACTTCTGTATCCCTAAGACTATGCTTGGAACATGGTAGGCAGTCATTAAATATTAGTAAACTGAATCAGTGAGTAGTGAATGTGTTGCATCAGATTCAAAATAATTCTGGGTTAAGAAAATGAATAAAAATATGACTATTTTTAAATTAACATAGTGTCATAGTTTTGTGTACAAAAATGACACAACATGGTTTTTTTACTAGTAGTGCTTGCAGATTTGCTTTAAAACATAGATTCTCATGTTTTCTCTTTTCTAAAAGGTGAACACCTTCAAGATGAATGGTTAGGATTAGGAGTATGATGCAAATGGAAGATTTCTTTTGATGATATGAATTAAAATCTCTAACTCAATATTTCATTTTTAAGGGGCTAATTAATACTTAAATGATAAAATTTGTATCTTACATAAGTGTAATCTCTTCAAAATGCTTATTATTAACTACTAACATTAACTTCAAAACCAAATAAGTTGGATTTTACCTTGCAGTTGCCAAGATGTAGTCATAACGTGGTGACCAGGAAACTGCCAATATTTCCTGTCTGTGACCTGCAAACACAAATGTATGAAAAGTCTTGTTGAAATATTTGAAAAATTAAAAGATAAAGTGCCAATAATTTTGCCAAGTTTTCAAGAAAGTGAGGCTAAGTATTAAAAGTGCATAAATATGATGATCATTTTTTCTCATTTGTAATAATCTATGTTTAAATGCTGATGTGAAGTCTATGGGGGTATTTCTAACCATAATATTTTATTATAAAGGGACTGGTTTTGCTTTGGAAAAAACAGTCAGAGCAAGTGAATCTTTCTTTTTCAACACAGTTGTTAGGCTATATGAGTCAATCCATATAACTCCAGCTCAATTACGTATCTCTACAACAAAAAGCCACTGCAGTAAAACATACAAGATACACATATTAAGTAATAAAAGTGTTTTCCAATTTCTCATAAAGTTATAGCAGAAAAAAATTAACTCATGAATGCAAAAACACATCTGTATTTTTTTTTTTTTAGAAAGCACAGGTGATAAGGTCACAGGATAAGTGATTTCAACATTTTAATTCACTTTTAACTAATGGAACTACTCAAATAAGACATTTTCATCTGTCTAGCTTTTATTAATAGAAATTCATAATAATGTAAAAAAATGGTACTGATCTCACTAAGTTTTCTTGATATATCTGTGTTTCTCAGAGATGAATGAAATGTATATGAAAATGTATATTTCTGAATTACATTCCACCTTTTCATTGTTTAGAATACTGATAAAAAAAAGTAATGAAAATAATTTAAATGAGGGTACTTCAAAAATTCTTGGAAAAGTACTTCAAAAAGTTCATGGAAAAATAGAATTAAAAGAGAATATGAATCTTTCCAAGAACTTTTTGAAGTACCCTCACATAACTTTACCAAAGTATTATTTCAACATCATTTTTTATAACATTTTTTACTTAGAAAAAAATGCACCTAAATATTAAGAACAACATTTACTCATTATCCATAATAATATTAAACAATGCTCATGAGTCAAATGTACTGATGTAAATTTTATTAGTGGTTTACTTCTTAAAATGTAGAAATAAGACAAGGTTTGGAATTAGATCTTCTATTTTCTGTATCTTTTGAGCTTCCCCTATGGCCATTGTTTATATCAATGTCTCCTCAATCGTTCAGTTTTATAAGAATAAGGCACAGAAGGATCTTTATTTCCCTGTTGACTTTTAACAACTAGCACAAAATACATCAGTCATGTCACTTACAAAGAATACATTGTTAGTAATGTTTCCTTTTATTGTATGGTTTACTCAAAGTAGTTGTTTGAAAAAAAAAAAATACCCTGTAGAATGTGGGAACAGGATCCAGACTTTAAATCACAAAGTTGTACTTTGGGTCCTCTAGTACCAACTGTAAAAACAAAACGAAAACGGTTTAAGGTAATTTTATTATGAACCATCATCAAAAGGAAACAAGACATTACCATTAGGAAACATGCTATTTTCACTGTATCCATGCAGAAATATAAAAATGTATGCCAAAAGTACATTTCAAATCATTTTTAATGTTTAGTATTAGAAAAATTATTTTACTATAGTTACACTTTAGTAGTAAGAACTCTATTATTGCATTATTTTTTATTTTGAAATAATTACAGATTTGCAAGAAGTTGCAAAACTAGTATAGAGAGGCCTATGTACCCTTCACCTAGATTTTCCCAATGATTATACGTTAAGTAACTGAAGTATAATATCAACACCAGGAAATTTATTTGGTAAATGTGTGTGTATAGTTCTATGCCATTTTATCACATCAAATCATTTTATTTTAATAGTTTAGTTTTTCCAAGTTAATGATATACTTTCAATCACTAGTAATAGATTACAGAAACTCTGGACACAAACTGAATGGACTTTAAAGACAAGTTAGTACCTAGCTCTTCTTTACAGATGAAAAAAGCTGATTGATGTCCAGAGGTGAAGAGAGTCAGGCAGTGCCACAGAAATAATGGAATCACAGGCACCAGATACCTGACACCAGAAAGTCATTTTTTCTTCCATATATATAAAAATTTTGCTGCAGGTGCTTTCATATAAATGAATGTTTAATTTGAATTACAATCTTAAAGAGAAGGAAATAATTTCCTTGTTTTATTATATTGAACTGAAAAAGTTGCCAAATTTTGTTCATGTAAAATCTTTGAACTTTGGCGGTTTAAAAGTAACTCTTTAGGGGACAGTAATATGCTTTCTTAATCTTTGTATCCTAGCCAGTAGTACAGTGCCTGACTTGTACAGTATCTGGTGAACTGAATATAAATAGCAGCATATACTTAAAAAACAATTGTAATCTTCATCTGAGTTAGAATGTCTATATCAAAGCTAACTAGATATAAAGAGGGAGAACGTTTTCAATATGCTAAATAAAAGACAAAAGAATACACATACAAACCTGCTACCAAACAGTGCTTAGTGGCGACTGGAGACATGTGATGACTGTAAACTGTTTCCTCAAAGTTAAATACATCTGCAGTCTGATAATCCAAAAACATTTAAAAAGTGTAAGTTCTAAGTATAAAAACAGAGCAACAAATTTTCTACTTACTTTTTCTATACTTTTAGCTATTTTAAAATTGTTAGCAATTTAACTCAAACATAAAAATGTAATAATTTTAAATTATTAAAAATAATGATTGTTGTGTATTTATTTTTAGCTCCCACAAATAAATGAGAACATGTGGTATTTCTCTTTCTGTGCCTGACTTATTTCGCTTAATGTAATTTTTTCTAAGTCCATCCATGTTGTTGCGAATGGTAGTATTTCATTCTTTTTTATAGCAGAGTAGTATTCCATTGTATAGATATACCACTTTTTCCTAATCGACTCATCTGATGATGGACATTTGGGCTGGTTCCAACTCTTGGCTATTGTCAATAGTGTTGCAATAAACATTGGAGTACAGGTATCCCTTCAACATGATAATTTCCATTCCTTTGTGTATATTCCCAGCAGTGGAACAAAACTCACAATTCCTTGAACTTGTTAAGACAAGTGCACAGATATGATGTTGATGGATGGGAGGGGGGAGAGGGAAGGAGAGAGGAATCGGTAAAGGGACATGAAAATCAACTACATTGTATATTGATAAAATAAAATGAAATAAAGTAAATTCCCCTATTGGTGTTCAGATCTCCTTCAGCACTGTCAGAAATCTCACCCTATAAATTATCTCCTGGGTATGTTTATAACCTCTCTTCCTACTGGCTCATTTCCAACAGCACTAAAAGTTCAAGTTTCTTTCATCTTAACAGCAGCCCTCTCCCCAAGACAAAACAACAAAAAGCATTTACACCTTATATTCTCTCTAGTTAACCAGCTTTCCTCCTCTTCAAATCCTAATTTTGACTATCTCTACTTATCTACCATGTATTTCTCAACTCACTGAAATCTTATTTTTATTTCCACTACTCTCATTCACACTACTGTTCCAATATCACTGATAGCCTCCTTATCTTACCTAATCTGTCATGCAACATAGCTAACTACTCCATCTTTCTTAAAATAATCTCTTTCACTGGCTTCCCATTATATCATATACTCCCAATTTTCTCTTACTCTCTGGCTACTCCTTTTCATTGTCTTTTGCAGGCTTTGTTGTTCCTTTTTCTGTCCTATTGATCTTGGTCTTCCTCCAGTTCTATGCACTCTTCTCTTCAACTGCACCTACATGCTAGTGAGTCACAAACCTGTATTTTCAGTGTAGACCTCACTCGTAAATTCTAGATAAGTACAGCTGAATTCTTAAATTATCTCCATTTGGATTTCTTGTAAATCCCTCAAAATTAACAAATCTAATATTGAACTCATCACTGTCATCCCTTCCTTATCTTAGTAAATAACAATATAATCCACCCAATTCCCAAGCTAGAGAACCTGGGAGTCATTCTTGATTTTTTTGAACAATAATGGCTTTATTGAGATATAATTCACATACCATAAAATCCACCCATTTAAAGTATGCACTTCAACAGCTTTTAGTATATTCAAAGAATTGTGCAAATATCATAATAAATGTTAGAACTCTTTCATTACCTCAAAATAAATCTATAACCATTAGCCGTCACTCCCTCATTTTCTCCCCACCCCTTGCCCTAGACAACCACTAATCAACTTTGTCTCTATAGATTTGCTGATTCTTGACATTTCATACACATGGAATTATACATGTGGTCTTTTATAATCTTTCATTTAGCATGTTTTCTTCTTTCATTTAGCATAATGTTTCCAAAATTCATCCATATTGTAGCATGGATCAGTACTTCACTTTTTATTGCTGAATAATATTCCATTGTATGGATATGAATGTTATCAATTCACCAGTTGTTGGACATCTCAGCCACTTTTTGGCTATAGTGAATAATGCTGCTAGGAATACTTGTATACAAGTTTTTATGTAGACATATGTTTTTCCCTTGGGTATATAGCCAAGAGGGGAGTGCTTAATTTTATGGTAACTCTACATTTAACATTTTGAGGAACTGTTTTCCAAAGCTGCTGCACTATTTTACATTCCCACTAGCAATGTATCAGGGTTTCAATTCATTCACATCCTCACCAATTTGTTATTATCTTTTTGATTATAGCCATCCTAGTAGTATGAAGTAGTATCTTATTGTGGATTTAATGTCTATTTCTGATGGCCATTTTTTATTTTTCACTTGTTAATGGCTAATTCATTTCCAACTCCTACCAATTCTCTCATAAATAATCTCTCATATCTATTTATTCCATTGCCATATTCTACTCAGGCCACTATCTACTCTTGCCTGGATTAATGCAACCTCCTATCTGGTTTGACTTTCCTCTTGCAGCTTTTTATTTAATTTTTTCATTTTGCCTGTTTTCTTCTTAGACTCTCCAGTGGCTTACTTTCTCTCCCATGGTGGAAAAAAATCAACCTACTCAAAATTTATAAGACTCCTCTTGATGTAGACCCTGCTTACCTTTCTGGCCACTTTTCTTTGTTACTCTATATAGCCAAACTGCGCATCTTTCAGTTTTTAAAATGTCATGTTCACTGTTACCCTCAAGAGTTCTCACATGCTGTTCCCTCTGCCTGGAACTCTCTTCTTCCTCCCATGGATGTGGTCAACTTCTACCCATCATCCTTAATCTCAGCCTAAACACCACTTGCTTTGGAAAAGGTTCCTTGAATTCCCCATAGGTTAGGTGACCCTGATAAATTACCACGCACTTTTCTTGGTATAGCCCCTTTCAGACTTTACTGATATATATATTTTTTTCTTTTTTTGACCGGTAAGGGGATCGCAACCCTCGGCATGGTGTGGTCCGCACCACGCTCAGCCAGTGAGCGCACCGCCCATCCCTATAAAGGATCCGAACCTGCGGCCTCGGTGTTACCAGTGCCGCACTCTCCCGAGTGAGCCACGGAGCCAACCCCTGATATTTCTTGTTTAATCTTGTTTAATTTGCCTTTCTTGCTAAACCTGAAGCTTCTTGATATAGTGCAGGCACAATGTCTATTTTGCTCGCCACTGAATCCCTAGTTCTAACATGTAATGGACATGTAAAAGATGCTTGTTGGATAAATTCAAGAGTCTTAGTTATTTTTAAGAACACGTCCTGGATATTGACATCAGTATTTTCTGAATAATATTCCCTTATGCAAAATTTTAAGAAAACTCAGAATGAGAGAAAAGCTGCTCTCCCTCTTAAAGTTTAATAGAAAAGACTATAGAGGAGGTATTCTTCTAAACCATATCATACACTCAAGTCATAAAAACATGTTCATGAAAAAACTTAGATGAAGTAAAGGTGTATAATGTATTAATAGGAAAAATTAGTGATGGGGCAGAGGATAGGGAGGAGGGCAATATCATGCCTTCCTTATTTTTCTTTGCACCTAGCAGGTACACAATAAATTATTTCTTATTGAATCCTTTCAAAGTTCTTATCAATAAAATGCTGTCAAACTTTTACTTCAAACAGAATTATGAACTCATGGAATACTGTTTCAGTAAGGAAAACATTTATGTTCTAATTAAAATTTAAATTCAAGATGTCTTAGGGTTTTAAAAGAAGTCATTGTTAAGGAACGAAAATGCAAATACAAGGCTTATTAATTTTTAAAGTACACTTTTAACTGTGGTGTAACAAACATACAGAAAAGTACACAAATTATAAGTGTATAGCTCGAGTTTTCACAAAATGAACATATCCAGGTAACCACCACTTGAATTATAAAACAGAACATTAGAAACACCCCAGAGGCCCCCTTTCAGTTACAACCCCTGTCAACAAAGATAACCACCATACAGACCTCTATCACTATGGATCAGTTTTGTCTATTTCTAAACCTTCTATAAAGGGAATCATACTAGGCATTTTTTTGTATTTGGTTTATTTGTCTAATGTTATGTTTGTAAGATTCACACATTTTGTAGCATATATAAGTCTTCTCTTATCTTTGTTGAGATAGTATTAAAATTTGCCAGACTTCATTAGACTGTTAGTGGACATTTGGGTTGTTTCCAGTTTTTGATTATAATGAACAGTGCTGCTATGAACAATCTTGTATGTGTCTTTTGGTACACATATGTCACATTTATATACTGAAAAGCATAATTACTGGGTCACAAGGCATACATATATGTGGTGTCACAGTTTTGGTGCCACAGTCAATACTAAATATCTATATCAATTTATAGTCCAATCAGCAATATATGCTATTATCATCAGTTGCTTTAATTTTAGCCATTCTGGAGGGTATACAGAGATATCTCATTGTGGATTTAATTAACATTTCTAGGTGCTCTATTAATAAAGTCAAACACTTTTCATTTATTTATTGGCCATTTGGATATCCTCTTTTCTTTCTTTTTGTAAATTTTATTTTGGTGGCTGGCAGGTACAAGGTATCTAACCCTGGACCTTGGTGTTATCAGCACCATGCTCTAACCAACTGAGCTAACCAGTCAGCCCTGGATATCCTCTCTTCTAAAGTGCCTGTTCAAGTATTTCGCATATTTTTATATAGGGAGTGTCTGCCTATTTTAAGCCATGAAGACATTTTCCTGTTTTCTACTATAAGCTTTGTTTTATCTTTCACATTAGACGTACGATCCATCTGAAACTGTAGACACAATTTTGTGTTTGCTCTCGGAAGGTTGAGGTCAAGATTCATTGCTTTTTTTTTTTTTTTTAATACAGATACCTAGCAGTGTTAGTATCATCATCAATCAAATGACTGTACACAAATGGGTGTTCCTTGATTCTCTATCCTGTTCCACTGTTTTGATTTTTACTTGCACCAATATTACACTGCCTTATCTAATGTAGCTTTATAATAAGTCTTGGTATCTGGTAGTGAGGTCCACCAATTTCATTCTTCTTCAAGAGTATCATGTCCCTTTTCATTTGCATATAAACATTAGAATTAGCTAATGAATTTCTACAAAAGAATCCTCCTAAGATTTTGGTCAGATATGCACTGATTCTATAGATCACTTTGGGTAGAATTTTTTTTTTTTTTTTTTTTTTTTTACAATATTGAGCCAATATTGAACCTTCTAAATCTTGAACATAGCATATCCCAGTATTTACTTAGGTCTTAATTTCTCTTGATAATGTTCTAGAGTTTTTTGCATAGTGTTGTTGAGTGCTCTTGTATTTCAAAACGTACATAAAAAGATTTGTATTATATTTTAGTTCTATTTTTCCATGAACTTTTTGAAGTACCCTTGTACATTTTAAAGTTTATTACTAGATATATGATGATTTTTGATGCTATTGTAGATGATACTACTTTTGAAATTTCATTTTATAATTGTTTGTGCCCAGAATTCAGAAACACAACCCTGTATTCAGCAGCTTTGCTAAATTTACTTATACTAATTCTAATAGTTTGCCTATAGATTTTTTTGTATTTTCTATGTTCATAATCACGTCTTCTGTGAATGACCATTTAAACACTTCCTTTCCAATTCTTTTATATGCCTTATTGCACTAGCTAGGACTTTCAATACAATATTGAATAGGGGGAAAATTGGGGATAACTCAAAGGGAAGGCTTTCAACAGTTTACTACCAAATATGTTTGCTTTAGTATTTTTTTTAAATAGAAAATCTTTATCAATTAAGGAATTCCTCTTCTATTCCTAGTATGTAAAGAATTTTTTAAAAATCTTGAATGGGTATTGACTAAGAAGTTTTTGTATGCATTGAAATGATTATGTCATTTTTCTCCTTCATTCTTTTAAGATGGTGAATTACATTAATTGATTTTTAGATGTTCAAAAAACCTTGTTTCTTAAATCTCATTCAATCATGTTATATTATCCTTTTTGTGTACTGACAGATCCTATTTACTAATAGTCCATTTAGGATTTTTGTGTCTATATTTATAACAGACACTGGCCTATAATTTTCTTTATAACGAATGTTCTTGTGAGTTTTAAAATCAAGGGCCGGCCCAGTGGCTCACTCGGGAGAGTGCGGTGCTGATAACACCAAGGCCCCGG
>NW_007731571.1:56061-56922 GCF_000696425.1 Galeopterus variegatus
GTCAAGGGTTAAGATCCCCTTACCGGTCATCTTTAAAAAAAAATAAATAAATAAATAAAATCAAGCATATCCTGGCCTCATAAAACGAGTTTGTAGATACTCTGGTTTTCTTCCTTTATCCTCTTGAAGCATTTGTGTAAGAGAAGTACTATTTCTTTTTTAAATGTTTAGAATAATTTACTGGTAAAGGCACTTAGGGCTGGAGATGTCAGTCTGTTTCTATCATGAATTTTTTCTCTTGGGCCTGTTTCTTGATATGCTAGGTAGTTTTTGATTGAGTGCTACAAATTATGTAGGAAAAATTGGAGAGATTCTATACAATGTTATCTTCTTCTAGAAAATATTCAATCTACCTTTGTCAGGTAGGAGAGAGGCATATCATCTCAATGTAATCAGGAATTGAGTTAGCATAAAGCTTTTTTTGCTATCTTTGTAAAGCTTTGTAATAATTTTCTATTGCTGAGGTAAGTAATTACCACAAACTCAGTAATTCACAACAATGCAAATTTATTACCTGACAGTTCTGTAGGTTAAAAGTCTCACACTGGTCTCACAATATATGATGTTGACAGGGCTGCATTCCTTTCTGGAGGATCCAGGAAAAAAATCCTTTTCTTTGCCTTTTCCAACTTCTAGAGGCCACCCACATTCCTTGGCTCATGGTCCCCTTCACCCGTCTTCAAAGCCAACAATTTTACTTTTTTTTTTTCCTTTTTGTTTTTTTTACTGACTGGTAATGGGATCGCAACCCTCGGTGACGCGCCTGCACCGGGGACCAGCAAGGGGATTGCAACCCTTGATGTTGCGCCCGCACCGCGCTCAACCAGTGAGCGGGAACCGGTCTCCACATGGGATCCAAAC
>NW_007731571.1:57179-70159 GCF_000696425.1 Galeopterus variegatus
CTCACAATATATGATGTTGACAGGGCTGCATTCCTTTCTGGAGGATCCAGGAAAAAAATCCTTTTCTTTGCCTTTTCCAACTTCTAGAGGCCACCCACATTCCTTGGCTCATGGTCCCCTTCACCCGTCTTCAAAGCCAACAATTTTACTTTTTTTTTTTCCTTTTTGTTTTTTTTACTGACTGGTAATGGGATCGCAACCCTCAGTGACGCGCCTGCACCGGGGACCAGCAAGGGGATTGCAACCCTTGGTGTTGCGCCCGCACCGCGCTCAACCAGTGAGCGGGAACCGGTCTCCACATGGGATCCAAACCCTCGGCGGGAGCGCCACTGCGCTCCCAGGCGGCGCACTCTCCCGTGTGCCACTGGACCGGCCCACAATTTTACTTTTTTCTGTCCATTCTTTCATAGTCACATTTCCCTATGTCTCTCTTCTTCTGCCTCCCACTTACACTTTTTAAGACCCTTGTGATTACATTGGGCCCACCAGGATAATCCAGGATAGTCTGCCTATATTGAGGTCAGGTGAGCAGCAACTTTAATCCCTCTTTGCCATGTAACATAACATATCCATAGGTTCTGGGGATTAGGACATACATGTCTTGGGGAGGAGGGGGCATTATTTTTCCTACTACAGGCTCCATTTATCCCCATGTGTACACATTCTTAGGGTATACTCTCTCAGGTGACCTAATTAAGAGCCTTGGGTTTTATCTAGGCCTCGTCCTACTTAGCAAGTAATGTACTGCACAGCCATTTTTCTCTCTAGTACCATGTGACTGAGAAAAACTCTGCTGTGGTTTTCAGATGTTTTCTACTTCACTTATTCTGTGGTCTTACATAGCTTGATCAGCCAATGCCTCAAGGGGAGAACCAGAGCCAAGTGTCAGGATGACTTCCTTGGACCTCTCGTCTTTCTGTGATCTTGACTCTTTAATTTCTGGCTGTCTTGGCAGCTCTACATTCCAATTTCTGTCTCCCCAGCCTTGTGAAATTCACTAAGGTCCTGCTCACTTCTCTGCTTCTTAAACGTTACCCAATGCCTGCCTTCTAGATCTCTTGCCCTATATCAAGAAATGGCAAATGCTCAAAGGGGAAAATAGTGTATGGAAAATTAAATTCACTTCTATAAGTTTTCCTTCTCTCTAGGATCTGGCCTCTCAAGTCCTAGATTCCTTAGCAGCTTTCTAAAACCCTCAAACAAATGTTTATGTTTTATTTACCTTTTCTAGTTTTTCTCAGTGGAGGTGCTGGTTTGGCTACAAAATATTCCATTATAGTCAGAAGTGGAAGTTCATGACATTCATTTAATCTTTAAAATATATTCTCATTTTTGATGACATGTATTTAAAATAAATAATTGTATTATAAATATAAATCCACAATGATAAGTCTATTTTTTTCTAAAACAGCAAGGTAAAAAAACTCATCATTTAGCTGGAATTATCAGAAGTGTACAAAATTTGTATTTACATAGCAGTTCGTTTTTCTTATTAGAATCATATCTACACTTCATTTTATTAGTTATTAATATGTCATCGGTTACAGAGATCATTAGTATTTATTCAGCAGTTACTATACACAGCATTGAATTTAGTAGTATATAAAACATAGTCCTTTCCTTTGGGAAATAAAAATCCAGAAAAACAGATAAAAGGGCTGGCCAGGTAGCTAAGTTGTTCAGAGCAAGGTGTTCAACACCAAGGTCAAGGGTTCAGATCCCCATACTGGCCGGCTGCAAAAAAACCCCAAATCAAAACAGATAAAACATACAGATATGAAAATGATATTATAAAATGGCATAAGAATGTGTTGAAATAAGAATACAAAAAATAGTGCTATAAACTTAAAATGAAAGGGTGATTAATAGGGACTCTAGAAGCTGAAAACTGACTGCATCAAAGAACTGGAAGGCTTAGATATCACCTAGTCTGATACCTTAATTTTACAGCTGAAGAGATCTTTTCCACTAAATTAAATAATTTACCTAAAGTAACTGATACAGTTTAGATATGTTGTCCCCTCCAAAACTCATGCAGAAATCTGATCCCCAATGTGGCAGCCTTGGGAGCTGTTTGAGTCATGGGGGTGGATCCCTCATGAATGGATTAGATTAATACTCTCTCTGGGGGAGAGGAGCCTGAGTGAGATCTCACTCTATTAGTTCCCCCAAGAGCTGGTTGTTTAAAAGACCCTGGCACCTCCCCTCTCTCTTTCTTGCTTCCTCTCGCCATGTGATCTGCTTGTACCCACCAGCTGCCTGCTACTTTCCACCATGAGTGGAAGCAGCCTGTGGCCTGTGCCAGATGCAGCTGTCCCAAAATCATAAGCCAAATAAACCTCTGTTCTTTATAAATTACCCAGTCTAAGGTATTTCTGATATAGCAACACAAACGGTCTAAAACAGTAACACATCTAATAAGTAGCAGAATCAGACTAGAACTGGTGTCCTGATTCTTGGTTCAATGTAATTACAAGAAGAGATGTGACCTTAAGAGAAGGAAAAAGTTGCACAGGGAAAGGGACTTGAGATAGGAAATATAACATAATCAAGATGTGATCAGCAGGCAAAAGGAGATCAATTTAGCTGCAGCAAATCATTTGTATTAAAAAGAGACAGAAGCGAGGGTTGAAAGAATACGGGGTGAAGTTATTGAGAACTGAGAATGCCAGGCTGAGTTTAGACAATGGGAATCACTAGAGGGAATGGGGTAGAGACATGATGAAACTGCTTTGTAACAAGATTAACTCTGGGGTAGAACTTAGTGTAGAAGATATGCACAGGAAAGTAAGGCAGGGAAGTTAGGAGTTTTTAGCAGTCTACATGTGCAGTGATGGTGAGGGAAATGGAAAAGAGAAGTATGAGAGAGATTGAAAGAATTTCTAAGATCGTATGACTAAATGAATGTGAGGAACAGTCATGTTCAGGTTGGAACATTTTAAGGTTGAAGAGATGATAAAGAGGTTCTGTAGAAAGGTAGAGAAATATGGGAGTAGAGCTCTGGGAACAGATTAGCACTAGAAATTTAAATTTGATCAAATATCATGAAAATGATTATCCACTATCTACGTTTACTAAGCTACAATGTGTGTGTGTGTGTGTGTGTGTATTTTGGGGGGGGTGGCTGGCCGGTATGGGGATCCAAACCCTTGACCTTGGTGTTATAACACTGTGCTCTAACCAGCTGAGCTAACTAGCCAGCCCACTAAGCTACAATAATTAATAGCTTGCTTTTCCTTTAAGTTTTTAGATCAGTATGAAATAAATCCAATTTTCTTCATTAGATCTCTAGACTGTAGTAGTTTTCAAATAATAAAGGTAACCATAATCACTGAGTGTCTGAGCATATACTAAATGACAGGCACTGTCCTAGGTCCTTTCCATATATCAGCTTATTTAATCCTCACGACTATTCTATAAGGTATAATCACTACCTCCATTTACAGATGAGGAAACTGACACACAGAGAGGTTTAGTGTTTGCCCAATGCCATTTAGCTCGTCAGCAGCAGAGCCAGTATATGAACTCAAGCAGTCTTGCTCTCCCTTAACCATTGTACTGCTTTCACATCAGACATATGACATCTTAGCAAATAATCACACTAAAAATGTTTAGGATTAAATTCTCCTTCATCCTACAGAGTAATTTAGAAAGGTTTTAATGTACTTACTTGTAATGTGTTTGTATCCCAAACTTTCAGAGTTTTATCAAATGAGCTTGATGTGAACATGCCAGTGTCATGAGGATACCACTGTACGGTCTCCACACTGTATTTGTGAACATCAGGATGGTTTCTATAAAACAGCAACCAAAACTTACAGATAACTGACTTGAGTTTCAAAACTGGTATCATTTTAAGAACAAGTATCAGTCTCAGGCAGGATGATATGAATGACCAAATGAAAATCACATGCCTGTGTCCTAGCTGTCCAGAAGAAGCAGAGGGAGAATGTCTAGACACCTCTAGATCCACGTTTCTATAGTGTGATGTGGAGGCCTGCTTCCTACGAAGGTTCATAATGTGGGAGACTTTCTACTTCTGCACTATATATAGCCTGGAAGGATGAGCCAGTTACACTGGACTTCTTCCATCTTGAAAGTGGCAATGATTTATCCCTACTGGAAGAGGTACCTATTCTGGTTTGGATTTGCTTTTCCCAAGTATCACTCTGTTAGCACTACCATTTTTTGAATTGTTGAATGTTCTGGTTTTGGATTTGCTTTTCCCAAGTATCACTCTGTTAGCACTACCATTTTTTGAATTGTTGAATGCCTCACACATCTCCATGGTATCCCACACAATATTGCTACTTATTGAGGAACTTATCCTATGACAAAAGAATGCAATTGGTGGATGCCAGGTATCTGTTGAAGACTCGGTTATGATATCAGCTACAATACATCACCTTGTGAGGGCAGTGCGCTGTTCTGAAGGATGCAGTACATGCTCAGAAACAGTGACATTTGTCTCCTTACTGAATCTTAATTCAAACTGGCTGTTTATTTATAAGACAATGAGTGGAAATTCAAACACTGACTAGATATTTAAGGTCAAGAATTATTGTGTATATGAGATAATGGTACTGTGGTTTTGCTTATAAAATCTTTATCTTTTAGAGATATAAACAAATAATTACAGATGAAATGATATGCTATCTGAGATTTGCTTCAAAATAATCCTGAGGGCAGATGAGTGGTGGAGGAGAGATGAAACAAGATTGATTATGACTGACAGTTGGTGAAGCTGGGTGGTGGGTGCACAGTTCATTATATTAATCTCTACTTTTGCATGTGTTATACATTTCCCATAATAAAACAAAAGTTAACTGAAGACTACTACAACCCTATGCACACAGGACCATGATGGGTTCTGATTCCTTCGGGTGAATTTGGGACCCTGAACATTTGTGGTGCTAACTGAAGAAAAAAGAACATGAAAAGGGAAAGTCTTAAGTGCCAGCTCTGGCTTTGACACAGCTATGAAAATACAAAACTGTACTCCCTACCCATATTGCCTTTCTTTCTCTGTCATGTAGATATTTATATATTTTAACTGATTTCCCCTTTCTTCTCTTACTTCCATTATTTCATATAGGTTAACTATACAACTGAGCCCACAAGTTGAATACAGATATAAGATTATGTAAAACTAATGGAAAAACTGGTACTACCCTAAACTGGAGGCAAATGTGTTAACTAAATAGACTTAGGATCATCACTGTTTGGGAAGAGAATGATCATCTTTTAGGTTGTATAGAAGATACTGTATTAGGTTAGGCTGGACCTTTTTTTTTTTTTTAGAAAAAGAGTAAATATGGGAAGGTGTGTATGGATGTTGAGTAGACAAATAGGTTGAGTTGCAGTGGACATGTGCCCTTTTTCTTGGCTGCTGAGCATTCAAACTCCTCCTATTTGGGGGAAATCCCCTTGGTTTCATTGAAAAGAAGGGCCTTGCCTCTTGTTCCAGCAAGCAAGGGCCTCCAGGCATTCTTTTCTTTCCCCTTGGAAGCATGGGCAAGAATATGTGTCCCGAGCTTCAGCAATCCCGCCTGAGACTCTAAATCTAGGGCTGGTAATGCAAACCCCAGGGAGAGTTAGCCATTATTCACGGCTGAGAGTTTAGAGTCTGTCTTGGTGACATGTAGCAGAATCCATACTAAATTATTCCAGGGGTGTGACCTTGACTGTATTTTACATCCTAGCTTCTCTTTCTGCTCATTTTCTACATCTGATTCTCCCATCTTCCTGACAGTTATGTGAGATACTAAATATCCTTCCATAAATTTCTGCTTATGAATCTTGACTTCTGCAAATTTTTTCCAGTGATATTAGTTTTAAATAAAAGAAATCTTTAATGTAGTGACCACAAATAAAAGCTCACTTATATTTTAAATTTTAATTTTAAAATAAGGCAAAATATTATTCTTTTACTATGTATGACCATGTGTTCACATTTAATAAGAATTTTGGTACAGGAATCTTTTTAGTGCTCAAGAACAAAGACATTAAGTATACCACCAGTTAACATCAGAAAATAGTCTAATCCACATTAACTTAAATCTTTATTGAAATTACTTTTAAAAATTAGACTGTAAGCTCTTCAGATGTAAAAAATGCAATTTTAACTCATTTTGTAAATATGCCCATTTTCAAATTCAAAATCACACTTTTAAACATAGAGTTTGAATCCAAGAATAAAGTCACAGTAAAACAAAAGACCAACACACTAAGGATTTACTTATGTTACATATCATAAAAGCAGATCATTGTCCCTCATGTAATAACATTATATAGCATATAGAATATATGAAAATACAAATTTGCTGTATAACAAATTGAAAAATGTTAAAATGTTAGGTAGGATAAAATAAGATAAAATGAATTAAATTAATATGACTGTCTTACACTTTAGAATTTATACTTTTTTGGTGAGGGTGAGGAGAGTATAAATGGTCTGAGGAGAGTATAAATGGTCTAAGCCTCTTAAAAAGCAAGTCCCACAGTAGTTGAGGTGATATCTTGCTTTGTACAAAGTTTTCATATAACTACATTGCTTTCCATTTACATGGTGGTTTTATAGTTTTCAACATGCTTTTTTAAAGATAATAGTTCATTTAATTCTCACAAAAACCCTATAAGAATGACAGGGCAAGTATAGTTACCTCTGAAACAAAATAATCTGAAGCTCAGAGAGATTAACTGACTTTCCCAAATTTGTATGTCCAAAGTGAAGCTCCAGAGCCAAAAAACAATCCTAAATCTTCTCACAAATATTCCACGGACTTAAACACCTATTCTAGTACTTTGAGAACAGCTTTAATACAACATGGTTGATGATGTTAATGTTGACGAAGTTCTTCCTCTTAAAAGCATTTTCTCAGCACCCATTCTTTCTGTTAATTCAAAGGTCTGCTCAATATCACATCAGACATAGGAAATGAGGAAGATTTAAAGACCACTGTGAACAAACTACAATAACATCACAAAACATTTTATTAGAGACTTAAAAATAATTTTCTTAAGAGTAGTAAACCAGTAAAGAATAGTCAGAGAAATCAAGACAAATAGAAGTACATTTTTAAGTTAGGCATCTTTGTGTGAGTAGAGAGACATGAGAGGTGTATAGGTAATGGGGAGTGTGTGTGTATGTTTGGTAAAGGAATGCCAGTACATGTATCATAGCTAGCTCTTAATCTTTTGTTACCATTAATATTAGTTAAAAATCTAATTGGGGTTTATAATTAGCTGAAAGACTCAGAAATGCATCCTAAATTAAGTGGTACTAAAAACTGTTAAGTAGTTACTGAGGTGTGCTATGTAGGTCCAGAACAAAAAGGACATCATAATCAAAAGTCTTTTAATAAAATCCTTTTGAAAACTGATACCAGAGTTTTTTGGGAGAAGTCATATGTTACAAAATTTATACCTGCGTTTCAGTTATTATTTTCAAGAAAGCATTAATATGCTTTAAATATGTCATCTAAACAATTTGCTTGAGCCAAATAACTATTATTTTCATGTTTTGCATTTAATGTAAAAAATACTCAACCATTTATAAATTCATGAATTACATTTTTGATACACACCTGTCAATGGAACACAATGCTTTACATGTGTAATAAGGTTTTCTGCTGGAGTTCTCAAGGTCATAAAGCACAATCACACCATCTGAACCACCTGATAACATGCTGAATGAAAAAATTCACATTAATTTATCATTTTATATAGTCCATTTATTTATGATGACTGCAAATTTCTGAAAATTGATCTGCAAACACCCAAATGTATTAAGACCATAAATACAATTAATCCTCATTAACACAGACTTCAATGAACTAAATTTTCTTAACTTAATATGTATAGAAGAATGAATATAGAAAAATTCAATCTGTGATCATTTAGTTAACCTTCATGATTCCAAAAAGAAAAGATGGTAGAAACAAGAAGGTAAAAGGTATTTCTTACTTAAAAAAGTAGAATTAAAAAAATTAAAATAGTAAAATATTACAAAAAATTATTTTAGATAACTGAATTATAATTGTGCTAAATGAAAATAGAATTAGAACAGCTATCACTGATACTAGCTATCTGACTCTGGGCAAATTACATCACTTACGTCTTTCAACGTTTTTAAAAAAAAAAGGGGGGGGGACATTTTAACTAAATCACAAAGTTTAGTGCAAAATTCCTTTTATAGTGTCTGGCAAAAAAATAGGGAAATCAATAAATGTTAGATTCCTTCCCTCTCTTATGAATGCATTCACTCAATCCATTCAACTTTAAATGAGCACCTACAATACATTAGGCACTCTGCTAATTCAGCTGTGAACAAGACAGGCATGGTTCCTGTCCTCCCAGAGTTTACAATCTAGTAGGAAGACAGAGTATATACAATCACACAAATTGTTAGTTATAACTGGAATCATTGTGACAATAGCCTATTTTTAATCAGTTTGGTGATTCAGGGACGGTTTCAGGGATTGAAATATTTAAGTTGGTATCTGAAAAAGGAATTGGAATTAGCCAGATAAGTGTGAAAGTAACAATCCAAGTCCCTTCTAAGAAAAGAAGGAAGGTTTTACCGGAGCAGTATAGAAGGGAAAGAGTTGTGAGAGGTGAGAAGTCAGCATGGGCCAGACCACTAAGAGCCTTACTTTCAAGAATAAAAGAGGGTGCTATAAAATAAATGATATAGTTTTTTGGAAACAATTATGCATCTGCTCTCAAACTGGTCTATTATATTGGTAGAACCTGTAAAATTATTCTATTCAAAGATTTTGTAAAAAAAAATTCTGGAGAAAAAAAAAAAACAAAAAAAAAACTTTAATGTCTTTTACCTTCAGTCTATAGGTTTCCCACCCCCTTCCTCCCTCCTTTACTTTCTCCCTCTCTTGCAATTTATCTGTTGCAGAAACCAAATCATTTGTCCTGCAATTGCTAGCCTGAACTTTGGTGACTGCATTCATGTGCTATAATTTAAAATAATCTCTGTCACTGATGTCTTTACTGTGATGTGATATTAGCAGCCAAACCAATACCTAGATCCACAAATTTATATGTCCATATAAAATATTACTATTTGCTAATATTATTGCTCACCATCACTCCTTATGTTGCTGTCCCTCTAGTTATCCTGGCTGTCTGATTTCATTCTCTGGTAGATTCCTAAGTAAAGGCTAATGAGAAGAACATTCCCTGAATTTTTTATGTTATTGGCAATTTGTCCCTTTGTACTTGAAAATCAATTTGGCTGGATATAAAATCCTTGACTCACATTTTTTTTCCCTTGAGCCCCTTAGATAAAAACTTCATTTTGGGGGGCATAAAGCCCAAAGTCAGTCTGGTGACAATATGATATTTTGCCCCTTATGTTTCAGATCTTATGTATTCTAGGAAAGTTTTCTTGAATTATAGTTTCAATATTTATTCTGTTCTCTTTCACTGGTGTTCTTCTTTGGGAACTCCCATTATATGTATACTGGATCTTCTTTGCCTATATTCTACACACAAGAGACTTCAAAACATTCATGGAAAGATTTGTGTTATCTTTAATTCTGTTTTTCCATTAACTTTTTGAAGCACCCTCGTATGTACCTACCTCTTGAATCGTTTTCCTCTCTTCATTTCTTTTTGATTTAAAAAAATTTCTTCCTTTGTATTTTCTATTTCTCAGGCACTACTCATATTTATTTGCTTGTGTTCCTCATGTTGTAGTCTTCATTCCTGAAATATTTTTCTTTTATTTCTAATTTTTTTCTTGAGTTTGATCATCTTATTTCTGAGTTTTTATAATTCCATCTTATATTATTCGTTCACTTACTAAATCTTTTAAAAATGACTTTTAGCTAGTTCTGAAATTAGGTTAGAGTTCTCATCTGTTTTATGGACATATCTTTCTGGCATGACTTCATTGTCTGTAGAGGATTACTCTACTTCTTATTCTCTTTGTTCTTATAATAAGTTTGTATGGACTTTGACCTTAGTCCTATTTTTTTTTTTGCTCATTTTTATGTAAAATTTATTTTTCTAAACTATTAGAATGGATGCTTGGTTTAGAATAATCCAATAATAAATTTTACCTCTTTAGAACATCCTCTTCTTCCTTTTTAAATTTTTTTATTTTTCCTTTTTTAGAATGTTCAAAATATGGCAGCTTACTCCAGAGATTTCCTGGTTCTGTTCATCTCCCAAAATTACAATAATGTCAGATGTTTTGCCTTTGTTAGAATGGCTTCCAAAAGCTTTCCTTTGATTACATTAATTGCACAAAAAAATTGAACGATTAGTAAAATTAACTGACTTTCTATTTTTTTTTTTCTTTTTCCCCTTTTTGTCTTTTTTCGTGACCGGCAATGGATCGCAACCCTCAGTGTCATGCCTGTACGGGACCGGGACCGGCAACGGGATCGCAACCCTCGGTGTTGCTCCCGCATCTCGCTCAGCCAGTGAGCGGCCGGTCTGTATGTGGGATCTGAACCCTCGGCAGGAGCGCCGCCGCGCTTCCCAAGTGGCGCACTGTAGCAGTGCGCCACCGGGCCAGCCCCTCTATTTGAAGTATCTGAATGAATTAATATTATCTAACTGTGAGGTTACTATTCTGCCAATAGAGCGAACATATTAAAAGATATGACTTCACATTTTCTACAAACCAGAAAACTTGGTATTAAAGATGAAAGAAACTAATTTAGAAGAATTTAGAAGATATAAAAGAAGATTCAAGCTTCGCAGTGATATGCAAATACATCTTCGGCAGCTGCACCTGTTAAAATGTAATTTCAGATAGTCTTCTTAAAATAATTCCTAACTATGGAAATTATATACTTCTTTACCAGACTTGTGTATTCTGGTTTTTATTCTGGTTTTCAGTGACATCACCATAGTTCTCACAGTGAATGGTAAATTATTAACATGTATTTTGAGCAAGTTACACATTATTGATTTTCTTAAGAAAAAGGAAATCAATATTTAATTTTTCAAACACACACTGTTGTTTTTATTTCTTCTTTTGCTACCAAAAGGGTTTTATGCAAAATATAAGTCCCAGCAAACAATGAAATAAATAGTTGTAGATTTTTACCACACATTAAAGGGGAAAACCACTGCAGCAAGAATCTTCAGACCTTTCTCTATATTCTCTCTGAAAAGACTTCTCAGGCTGTATTTCTCAAACATATTTCATGCACACATAATCTAAAATTCCCCACTGACTCTGCCAACTAATCACTAACCCAAATGGCTGGCTAGAGTAGCAGTACTCAATACTTTTCCCACTAGCACCCAAGACCAAAAGAAATCAGCTATCCCTTGCTGCTCATGTCTGCATATATTTTATAAGTGAGTGCCCTGCAGCTGTCCTTGCATAGGAGGTGTTATGTTGAGCTGAGAAAAGGTCAGGAAAAAGAAGAGAATTATTGCTGGTCATCGTTTAGATTTAACCACATTCTAATGTGATAATTCTATTCACTGTACATGTTTCTCACATACTACTAGCTGAGACCATGGCAGAAGCTGGATGTAAAAAGTAGTAGTTTATCACACCCATCCTGGCTTATTTTAACATAAATAATAATAATGATGATGATGATGATGATGATGATGTTTTATTTATAAAATTTCAGGGGTAAATGCTAAACATACCATAACATGACAAACTATTTTCTTTGGTTACTTTTACATATGGTCTAATTATATACCACATGAAGGGTTTTGAACTTTCTTATAAGAGTTAATGTGGTGTCATGATGAGTTGTGAGATGGGGAATGATACGTTCAGACTTGCCTTTTTCAAAGTACTTCAGCTACTGTGTGGAGGGAGAATGGACTGAAAGGAGTAAAAGTATATGTGGTACTGCTTTTGATTAATACCAGCAGTACTGGTGGCAACCATTTATGATAAGCCAGCTCCTATGCTAAGCATGTTATACACAATATCTCAATTAATCCTCACAACAAACTTGTTAGGTAGGTATTATTTTTCCCATTGTATAGTTAAGGCAACTGAGAATTAGAAAGGTTAGGTAAATTGCTCTAGGTCACAAAGCTGGTAAGTGGTAAAGCCAGGAGGAACTCAAATATAATTCTGGTTTGCTTCACACTTAATTCTCCAAAATACACTTTTGTTTTTTATATATTTTTTTCCCATTAGACACCTTGAGAGTAGCAACTATGTTTTAAGATAGCACCTAAAGACATATCCAACACTTAAAAACTGTTCTACATCCAAAATAAGTTGAATGTTTGTTGATTTAACAATGAATATATTTACATTAAAGTAGTTTGGAAATGTTTATTTGGCAACATTTTGTAGGTTTATTGTTCTGTATTTATTATACATAAATCATAATAATGCCAGATTAAAAAATGCTACAATTTAGAATTTTTACTAATTTTTATGAAACTTCTACATTATCTGAAAAAGCAAGATTTTACTACATCTCACTTAGAAAGAAAAATGATTATATAAGCATAACAAACTTACTATCTCCCTTCAACAGGTTCAATGTCAAGTGTGTTAACTCCACTGCCATGGATTCTTTCAACATCTCTGTCTTTGTTTAACTCCAGTCCCAAAACCCTTTAAGAAAAATATAAAAATTAAAGGGGGAAAAAAGATAAAACTTAACAATAAAAAAGTAATTTAACACAAAAAATCCTTATTTCAATAAGATTACATATAGTACAAAAATCACAAGTAATGCTTAAATCTTCTACCACACATCCAAAGGTATTTACAGATTTTTAAAGATCCTGTGTAAAATTTTAACATTATTAAATGCACTAACAATTACAGCACAAATTTTCACCTGAAGCATTATCTTGAACTTTATTTGAAAAGTTTATATTTCATTAATTTTTGAAAAAGCTATTTAGAGACTGAAACAAATTTTCAAGAGAAAGTCTGGTAACAAACTTAACTAAGGACCTCTAGTGGACAAAAGTTTAAATTACAGGACTTAAAATACTCTCACGAACTAAGAGAA
>NW_007731571.1:70573-72481 GCF_000696425.1 Galeopterus variegatus
AAAAAAGATAAAACTTAACAATAAAAAAGTAATTTAACACAAAAAATCCTTATTTCAATAAGATTACATATAGTACAAAAATCACAAGTAATGCTTAAATCTTCTACCACACATCCAAAGGTATTTACAGATTTTTAAAGATCCTGTGTAAAATTTTAACATTATTAAATGCACTAACAATTACAGCACAAATTTTCACCTGAAGCATTATCTTAAACTTTATTTGAAAAGTTTATATTTCATTAATTTTTGAAAAAGCTATTTAGAGACTGAAACAAATTTTCAAGAGAAAGTCTGGTAACAAACTTAACTAAGGACCTCTAGTGGACAAAAGTTTAAATTACAGGACTTAAAATACTCTCACGAACTAAGAGAAATGAAATGTCTGATATTCCGTAACAGTAAACCATCATTATCCAGGTGAGGATATTATTAAGATTAAATGAATTAATACATAAAAAGGCTAATTACAATGCCTAGCACATTATAAATGCCTAGTGAATTTTAATTATTAGAATCTGTTGGATTTTATTAGCACTTACATTAATTTAACCAGAATGATTTCTAAATTCATTATTGGTCAAAATGAAGCTAATTTAAATATTTTTGGCCTATGAAATTATCATAGTGTTTTTTTTAGATGACAATGCACAGTGCTGGAAAAGATATAAACTCATACACTGACAGTAACACTACAAATAATCATAAGCATTTTGGAAATCATTTTAGCAGTATCAAGTGCCTGATTTGAAGATATACACACACATGGTCCTTTGTCTTCTGAAAGACAGTTTATTCTTAGGTTCAAATATCCAGTTTAACAGCAAATATTACTTAAGAGCCTACTGCTCACTGACATTATAATAAGTGGTAATAGTAAGTGTAGTAAGTGGAAATCTCAGGTGGTGGTTATACTATTAAATGCATTTTCCTGATTAATTTGCATTTGAGCTTTGACATTCCTTCTCTAGATCATTATGCTGCTTTGCCATTTCTGAGCTTCAATATTTCATCAAAAATTTTTTTTTCAAATTTTTTCCATTGAAATTGTTAGTTCTTCTTAAAAAATTTTTCTATTTTATGATTTTTCAAATTACAACAGTAATATGTGATTCTTGTAACAAGTAAAACAGTATCATACAAACATGTGCAAAGGTAATCATCCTTTCTTGAGCTCCATTTTCCTAACTGTGAGAAACATGGTTCCCATTATTGTTAATGTATTTATCTCATCAATCTCCCTGAATGTAACCAATCTCCCATCTCCATTGCCATCCCCACCCCGAACAGCAATGTGCTCACTAGACTTGGGCTCTGATTTGTCTCCCCTAAACCCTTATCACCTGAGTTTGTTTGTCCCCACACTTAGACTCCTTCCCCAACCTGCTTAGGCTCTGAAATCACACTCTAGGCCAACCTAATCCCCACCTGAGTGAAGAAGCCTACCTCTGCCCAACCTAATGACTTTAGGTCTGAATTGTTTGGAAACTAGTAGAAGAGGTTAAGATGAAGGGAAAAGGGGTGTTATGATAAAGGGAAACAGGGGTGGGGAGGGTGGAGTGAGGCAAGGTGTTACTACAGTAGGCCTGAGATTGCTACCTTTAGAAAGGCCTTCTTACAAAATTGGCCCCTGGCTGGAGTCTGGGATTTCAGGGGGGTTCTCACCATTCCTGGATAAGAATGGTTAACTGTGCCTAAACTACCTGAGCAAACAGTGTGCCTTATGATGCACACTTCTTTTCCTCTGGCAGTCTGGAAATTTGGTACACACTAGGCAAAGGGTGCCTATGTTACCAGTTCTCATTAAAAAACCTCAGCATGAATCTCTAATGAGCTTCTCTGACAGACATGACTGAACCCTAACTAGGATAAATCCAGCGAAATCCATGCCTACACACATTATAATCA
>NW_007731571.1:72560-73704 GCF_000696425.1 Galeopterus variegatus
GGATTTCAGGGGGGTTCTCACCATTCCTGGATAAGAATGGTTAACTGTGCCTAAACTACCTCAGCAAACAGTGTGCCTTATGATGCACACTTCTTTTCCTCTGGCAGTCTGGAAATTTGGTACACGCTAGGCAAAGGGTGCCTATGTTACCAGTTCTCATTAAAAAACCTCAGCATGAATCTCTAATGAGCTTCTCTGACAGACATTTCACGTGTGTTGTCATGACTGAACCCTAACTAGGATAAATCCAGCGAAATCCATGCCTACACACATTATAATCAAACTGATGAAAACTAAAGACAAAGTCTTCAAAGCAACCAGAGAAAAATGACAAATTACCTACAGGGAAACAATTGATTTGAATGCCTGCAGATTCCTTTTCAGAAACCACGGTGCCATCAGACCTGCTCTAAAAGAATTGATAAATGACATTCTTCAGTCAAAAGAGAAATGACATAAGAAGGAAACTTGTGACATCAGGAATGAAGAGAGAGAAACAGAAATGGTAAATATATGCGTAAATATTACAGACTATTCTTTTCCTTATAATATGTTTGATGGCTGAAAAAACTATAACATTGTTTGACAGGGTTTATAATGTAATACATAAGACAACAAGAAATATGGTGGAGGGTAAAGGGTGATAAAGTTCCTATATGCCAAATGAGCAGTAAAATGATTTTAAGTAAAAAATGAAAAGTTAAGTATGTATTTCATAATTCCTAGAGCAACCACTAAGCACATTATATAAAGAGATATAGTCAAAATCACAATAGATAAATTAAAATGGAATAATACTAAATAATGTCCAAGTAACTCAAAAGAAAGCAGGAAAGGGGAAACAAAGGATGTAGAGAATCTGGCACTCTAGTCCACCGCTGACAGGAATGGAAAATGCTTTTGGAAAACTGTCAGTTTCTTAAAAAGTGAAACATATACGCTGGCCAGTTAACTCACTCAGTAGAGTGTGGTGCTGATAACACCAAGATCAAGGGTTAAGATTTGTACTGGCCAGCCACCAAAACAAAAACAAACAAACAAAAAAAACCAAAAGTAAAACATATATAGTTGTTCCACTGCTAGGTATTAACCTATGAGAAATAAAAGAACTATACCCATACAAACACTCATGCATGAATTTTCA
>NW_007731571.1:73856-75181 GCF_000696425.1 Galeopterus variegatus
GTATTAACCTATGAGAAATAAAAGAACTATACCCATACAAACACTCATGCATGAATTTTCATAGTGGCTATACATGTAATATCCAAACACTGGAAACGACTCTGATGTTCATCAACAAGTGAGTTGATAAACAATTTTGGTATATCCACAAAATGGAATACTCCACAGCAATAAAAAGGAATCAATACACACAACAAATTGAGAAATTTCAAAATAATCATGCTGAGTAAAAGACAGACAAAAAATGATTCCATTTATATAAAATTCTGAATAAGCAAACTATAATGACCTAATGCAGATCACTGGTTTCTAGAGCAGGAAGAGGGTAAAGCAGAGAAAGGAGGGAAAGAGAGAAGGATTACAAAGTATCATGACAAAATTTTTAGGTTTATGGATGTTTGTTCTCTTGATTATGGTGATGGTTTCAATAAATTGTATATGATAATTTAATGTGTTGTTTATTGTATTTCAATTATACCTCTATAAAGTTGTAAACATTTTTAAAAGGGTGTGAATTTTGAACATTGCATATCAGTGTTCATGCTATTGCCTTTAATTATTGACAAGGAAGAACATCTTCTTTGAATAAAATGAGACTATACAGTTATTTAGTTAAGGAAAAACATCACTTAATGAGGGAAATATTTAAGAGTTAAAAACTTTTGGTCACTGTGTGCCTGTTATTCAGTTCACACACAGACTGCAAAGCAGGTAGGTTTGTTATCTCTATACCCCTGAAATAAACCCACATAAAATTTTACAAAAATAGATAAAGGAGGGAATTGGCCAAAAAAATGAAAGTGAACCAAAGAAACAAAAAGTGATAATGCTGGAAGTGAAACTCAAATCGAACTCAAATTATGCTCAGTAAAAGAGACAAAAAAATAAAATGTAAATGGAGTTAAAGAAAAAATAGGTGACTGTGGGAATGTTGAACTGCTGCTATTTGAGAAAAAGTCTAGATATGCAAAATGAGGAAATCAATGAAGGTGAACGTATTGACATAAAAATGAGGAAAAGTGATTGTGATGAAAGGCTGAAGATGCCTCAGATGAAGTGACAGTGACAAAAACCTTCACATTAAAGGAGCTCTCAGAGATAATTCACAACATTGAAAATATAAAGGATAAAATGTTGGTATCTGATCAAAACTTAGAACGGATTATGACAATATGCCAAAGTATAGAAAAGATGCTCACCTCACACCATAAGTTATACATAAGAAGGCAAGCACTGTTCAAATTACTCTTGATGAGTTTTTTTTAAAAACAAATAACTTTAGTTCTCACTGTTTCTAATGTCTTATATTACAGTGTGCTAAATAA
>NW_007731571.1:75753-77587 GCF_000696425.1 Galeopterus variegatus
ACAACATTGAAAATATAAAGGATAAAATGTTGGTATCTGATCAAAACTTAGAACGGATTATGACAATATGCCAAAGTATAGAAAAGATGCTCACCTCACACCATAAGTTATACATAAGAAGGCAAGCACTGTTCAAATTACTCTTGATGAGTTTTTTTTAAAAACAAATAACTTTAGTTCTCACTGTTTCTAATGTCTTATATTACAGTGTGCTAAATAAGTATTAGCTTGACTGATTTTTTCATTTTCCTAAACAAAAAAATTTTAACAATCACAGAACAATTGTAATTTTCCTTATTGATTATTAAGATCATTTTGCACAGGTTTCAGCTTGCACAGTTTTACGAACTTTCACTACTGTGCAAAGAGAGGACTACCTGAATATTCATCTGCCAATTGTTTGAAATAGAATTACATGTGCTGAACAGAATACTGTATCACCTTTTTCAAACCATACCCATATTATATGCATTCTATGATTTTTCCAGAAGTTTTAAAAATTATTAACTTTTTCTAGTTGAGTGAAAATATAAGATATATGCAAAGCAATGGAATATGGAGTCTAAGACATACATAAAGAATTGAACGTGGAATCTTTCTCAAACAATGGTTCTCAGTCTTGGCTATACACAGAATCACTGGGGGAGCTTTAAAAAATTCTAATGTCCTAGGACAATTTAACTCAACTCAGAATATCTGGGGTTGGAAATTCGGCATGAATATTTTTCTGAATATCACAGGTTATGGGACCGTGCCCTTTTTCTAAGCAAAAACAACAGATGGCCTAAACGGATAAAAGGTGGTGCCCAAGGGAAGTTAAGGGGGAGGAATAAGCATAGAGAGGCAAGGCATGTGCACATTTGACCTTTTCAAGGATTGGCCTAAGCCTGGAAATCCCCGCCTGCTAAGCATATAAATATGATCTTTTGTGTTAGAATAAACGGAACTGCCTGACAGAACCCTCGCTGTGTGTGTATGTGTATGTGTTTGTTCCCTATCTGGGAGAGCAGTGGCATGCTCACCCATCTCTTGGAATCTCTTTTCGCCCCATGTCCTGGGGGTGAAAAAAGGGCAATCCCTTTGGCCTCAACCCTTTAGGGAAAGGAAAAACCTGTTGGGGTCCCGGGCAGCCACTGGAGATGCCCAACAGCTGGTGCCCCTTGTGAGGACGGCGCCTCATACCACTTTCACCTTTTCCTTTCCACGGGTATGGCCAAAAACGCCGCATGATCCTGAAAGATGGATGACGAAGAGGCCCTGACCTACAGTGCGGAGCTTCAGAAAGAAGGACAACATTCAAGAGAAAACTGCTATGGGGTGAGTACCAACAGCCTCAAGGTCATATCTTTCCTTTTACTTTCGTTTCTTTCTCTGTCTTCTCCTTTTTAGTTTTTGGCCATGGGGAATTCTCAAGAGAAACTCAGCGATCCAGCCCTTAAGGCTCTAAAGTATTTGTCAAAAAGTCGGGGGTTAGAGCTTTCAGACGCTGCTGTTGCCACAACTTGGGCGGCTGTTCTATTTATAGTACCTTGGGCGTTCTCGGCTGATTTGTTCTCATATGATACCTAGGACCATATTCAGGCCCTGGCTCAGAGGAGGGAAGTCCACCCGGGAGTCGAGCCACCCTTAGGCTTTTATCCCACTGTATCCGCCCTTAAACTATATTTTAAGCCTAGCACTACAGACGACTCAGACTCCCCGCATACAGAGTGCATTTGGACAGCTTTTGCTGAGGAGCGAGCACAGGACAATACAATTAGTGAAAAGGGTTATCAACAGCCCGAAGCAATGGCTGATGGGGCCCCTTGTGCAAAGCTCTATCCCAACCTTTCCC
>NW_007731571.1:78538-81670 GCF_000696425.1 Galeopterus variegatus
CTATATTTTAAGCCTAGCACTACAGACGACTCAGACTCCCCGCATACAGTGTGCATTTGGACAGCTTTTGCTGAGGAGCGAGCACAGGACAATACAATTAGTGAAAAGGGTTATCAACAGCCCGAAGCAATGGCTGATGGGGCCCCTTGTGCAAAGCTCTATCCCAACCTTTCCCCTTTTGGTGATAAGGTAGAAGAAAAGCAGGGTCATAAGACTCTGCTCCAAAACACCAAGTGGGCTAAATTTGAAAGCCCACCCCCATCTTTTTCCGAACAACCCCAAGCTTTCCCAGTTTCAGCTCCTCTTTTCAGTAAACCCGAACCACTTAAAGATACATGGGGAAATCCCATAGATCAGCTAAAACCTTCATTTCAAGCCTACCCTGTTAATGTTAATCCAGGGGCAACAGACCAGCCCCTTGGTTTCCTTGGGAAGCCCAGGATTTAAAAGAACTACAAAAGTCTGTTGCCAAGGATGGCCCTAATTCTCCATGGGCAGAAACTATCCTTCAGGGACTAGCCCACCAGCCCTGCACCACTCAGGACTGGAAGATGTTATGCAAGGCAGCCCTCCCCCCAAATTTGTTTATTAAGTTCCATGCCTTTTATAAGGAGGAGTGCCATGCCCAAGCGGAAAGGAACCAAGCAGCCAATCCTGTCATCCCAGTTACCTTTGGCATGTTGTCCGGAACTGCAGATCAATATAGTACGGGAATCCAACAGGCGGCAATCCCGCCTCCTTACCAAGACCAAGTCAGGGCTGCCACATTAGCTTCCTGGGCAAAGCTTGCAGAGGGCCCCATGGAGCCCCCAATTGCTGGAATAACCAAGAGGCCTAATGAAGACCTCCCTTCCTTTATTGTTAGGGTAGAGCAAAATATACAAAGAAAATTTCCCCCCGGCCCACTCAGAGATCAGTTTGTTAAGATGCTTGTATGGGATGGAATGACCCACCTTGCCCCCGATGTAAAAAAGGATTACATTGGAAAAAGGACTGTAGGTCCAAATTTGACAAAGATGGCAATCCTTTAAGCCAGGGGCAACCCCTAGCCCCGTCACCCCAAGGGGGTCACAAAAGTAACCAGCCAAAACAGCCCAGGGCTAATTGGACAGTTCCTATAGTCACCGGAGTAAGGCCAAAAATGGACATCACCATCGAGGGTAAAAGGTTCCAATGCTTAATTGATACAGGGGCAGATCAAACTGTCCTCCGCCAAGAGGAAGTGCCTCCTAGCTGGGATGCTGTCCCTGGGCCTCAAATCCTCGGGGTAGGAGGTGAAACACCATCTTTTGAAACAAAAGGATGGTTAAAATGGAGAGATGTAGATGGCACCACTGGGGAGGTGAAGCCTCTCATTGCTTCTGGACTTAATGCTAATCTTTTAGGATAAGACGTCCTTGGCCAGGCAGATGCTTACATCACCACCGATCATAAGTGCTTTTATGATGAGCTTTTAGATAAGGAAGAATACCAACAACAGTTCAACACCCGCTGTCACCCTAATTACAAAATGTGAGCTCAACAACCCCTCCCCAGAATCAGGGTTCACCCCCAATTCTAGAGGCCACTGCTCTCCTGGTCCCCAGATTAAATGGAGAGACGGACCTCCAATATGGGTGGAGCAGTGGCCACTCCCTTCTCACAAACTACAAGGTTGTTTGAGTAGGGGAAACCTTCACAATTCATCTGATAAAATTCACGTTGTACCTCGTTTTAAATTCCTGGGGTCACAACTAACCCTGGTAGGCACCAACCCTTTAAAACCTAAGCTTTCTATTCAGGATGAGTACTCACTTATGTCACTCATTCTCCAGCATTTGGAAAACTAAAATATATTTTCATGTCTATTGACACTTATTCTCATGCCTGTTGGGCTACAGCCCACACTGGGGAAAAGGCTAAACATGCACAAAGTCATTTACTACAATGTTTTGCCACACTCGGCCTCCCCAGTCAACTTAAAACAGATAATGGCCCTTGCTTTGTTAGCAAAGCCTTCCAAGATTTTTTTGTCCACTTGGAACATATGCCACTCCACTGGCATCCCTTACAATCCTCAGCACAAGCCATAATAGAACGTCACCATCAGAATCTAAAGAACCAACTTTTACAACAAAAAGGGGGAATTATCAGCCCCCACCAACAGTTAGGAATGGCATTATTTACCTTAAATATTTAAAATTTTCCAAAACATGAGCCAATAACTCCTTTCCAAAAACAATGGTCAACCCAATCCCCACGTCCTGCCATTCAGGTGCGATGGAAAGATCCCCTTTCAGGACAATGGAGAGGCCCCAACCCGCTCTTAACTATGGGCAGAGGATTTGGATGTATTTTTCCTTTCAACGAGCCCAACCCTATATGGGTGACAGCCAGAAATTTCAAGTTCTCACCCACTGCCCAGGATGATAACGACCCTGAGGAAAACCTTTCTTATGTTTTCCAGGAAAGTCCACAATGAAGCAAGCTTATCTTCTGCTAGGGGTCTTCTCCATGATTGGTGAAGCAAGTCCACCCTTTTCTCCACACATTCCGGCTAACCAAACATGAACAGAAGGGGCTTGGACTTGCTGTTTCTACAACAAGGAGGATTATGTGCAGCCCTCAAAGAAGAATGCTGTTTTTACACAGACCATTCCGGCGTTGTTAAAGATTCTTTAGCTAAATTAAGAGAAGGATTAGAAAAACGTAGGAGGGAAAGAGAGGCCAATTCTGACTGGTTTGAAGGCTGGTTTAGAACTTCCCCTTGGCTCACCACTCTAATATCCGCCTTAACAGGCCCTCCATGCATGTGGGGTTGGCTAACGGCCCTTATAAGGCGCAACCTACGGTCCCTCACCATGCTGACCCAGGTGGTGGAAAAGGTAGCTAATGAACAACACCCCCAAGACCCTTGGATCAATTTGGCCCTTCAAAAAAAATTAACACCAAGGTGTAATCTCCTGTTTGGCCTCAGCTTGGTTGGATAGTCAATGATGGGTAAGATCCCCCAAGAGGGGAACAACCTAAGACAGACACACCACACAAGGCTTCTATTAAAACAAAAAGGGGGAACTATGGGACCACTCCCCTTTTCTAAGCAAAAACAACAGATGGCCTAAATGGATAAAAGGTGGCGCCCAAGGGAAGTTA
>NW_007731571.1:82252-84245 GCF_000696425.1 Galeopterus variegatus
AAGTATATAAATATGATCTTTTGTGTTACAATAAACGGAACTGCCTGACAGAACCCCTGCTACGCGTGTATCTGTTTGTTCCCTATCTGGGAGAGCAGCTGCGTGCTCACCCATCTCTTGTTATCTCTTTTCGCTCCACCTCCTGGGGGGGAGAAAAGGGCAATCCCTTTGGCCTCATGAGTTAAGCATGCTTTGGGAATCAACATGTTTTACAGAGGAGATGAAATCAATTAACAGATGGATTAATCTAATGATTTGGTTAGGAGACCTTTCACTATTTTTAACTTCTATTTCTTCTAACAAACTGACAGGTTTTAGGTAAGGAATTCTGGCAAAGGGCTATACTTAGTTGCTTCCTCAGACCAAGAACTTTTATGGAATTAAAAGACTCTGAGAAACCCAATTTTTCAAACCCTCAGTGGCTCAAATGATTTAATTTATTACTGATACTATAAGATTTCTAAACATATTAGATTTAACTAAAAGAAAAAAGTAATGCTACTTCTTTTTTAAAAAGAAAAGTACACCTATTTTCACTGAAATTAAAGATAAGGTAACAAACAAGTTCACTCATTTTCCAAAGTTTACTTTGCCGAACATGTTAGAATTGCAGAACTACTTAGTGTAAACAAGCCACATTACCAGAGGAGATTGACAAATTTCGATATATATATAAATTTTGCTTATGTTCTTGCACTCACTGAAACAGAAACTTCTAGATATGACTCTGTGCTCTAACCTTATAAGAATGGAAGACTGAATTGAAAAGGAATTATTGCCAACTCTGCACTAACTGGAGCTGGGAAGAGGGGGTCAGCAGTAAATGCAACCCCAATCATGTTTAAAACTAAACAAAACATGATGAAAAAAGATTTAATGTTAGCTTATTTAGTTCAAATTACATTTAATATTAAGAAACATATTTACCATTCTAAGTGCATAATACTAAAATGTAAAGTTAATATGCGTAAAACATTTTAGAACACAAAACATACAAATTGCTTGTTGATAACAGCCACGATATTATTACCACCTATTAAAATAACTTGTTATTTTTGTTTCTCAGTTGTGGTAGGGAGCCTGGAAAATGACTCCCAATCGTCTCCATCTTTCGGTATTCATGATCTTGGGTAATTCCTTCTCTCTAAGTGTGAGCTGGATTTAGTGACTCACTTCCAATGACTACAATATAGCAAATTGATGAGATGTCACTTCTGAGATTAGGTTATGAAAAGAGTCTGGCTTCCATCTTGCTTGCCTTCACTTGCTCTCTCACTTGCTTGCTTTAATGGAAGCCAGTTGTCATGTTGCGATCTGCCTGGTGGAGAGGCCCACATGGCAAGGAACTGAGGGAGGCCTCTGGACAAAAGCCATGCAAAAGCCAGCGAAGAACTGAATCCCGTCAACAACCACTTGAGTGAACTTGGAAGCAGATCTTCCTCCAGTCAAGTCTTGAGATGACTACAGCCCCAGCCAATATCTTGATCATAGCCATGTCAGAGACTCTGAGCAGAGAGAGGACCCAGCTAACGCACAAACAGATTCTTGACATCTAGAGCCTATAGGATAATACATGTATCAGTTGTTTTAAGCTGCTAAGTTTCTGGATACTTTGCTACCCAGCCATTGGTAACTAATGCAGCAGCTGAATTACTACCTTAGGATATTAGAAAGAAACATTCTCATCAGTTTGTCCACAAGCAAACTGTACTCTTTGCTTTTCTGTCAATTTAAATTTCTTGAAAAAGTCATTAACATTGGCAGTCCCTTTCTGTCATTCTTCAACTCACTGAAATCTTATTTTAATTCCCACCACTCCTCTGAAACTTCTCTTCCTAAAGCCATTAGTGATTACTATGTCAGTTAAATGAAATACACACTTTTTTTTTTTTTTTTAAAGATGACCGGTAAGGGGATCTTAACCCTCGACCAGGTGTTGTCAGCACCACGCTCAGCCAGTGAGCGAACCGGCCATCCCTATATGGGATCCTAA
>NW_007731571.1:84464-85603 GCF_000696425.1 Galeopterus variegatus
CCGTGGCCTTGGTGTTATCAGCACCGCACTCTACCGAGTGAGCCACAGGCCGGCCCTGAAATATACACTTTTAATTCCTCCTTAATTCCTTATATTTATTGAATATATGTCATTCACATAACACTTATTAAACATTTACCATGTGCCAAACCCTCTCTGGGCACTAGGAATACAGGTCCCTTTTATTTTAGGGGTTAAGAAGACAATATTATGTATCCTAGTAAGAAAAATATATAATACGATTTCAGTAGTAATAAATTGTATGAAGAAACTAAAGCAGAGTAATGAAATAGAGAACTACTGAGAACAAAGGAGGATGTTAGACGGCAGTATCTGTTACACTTGATGGCTCCCTTCTTACACACTATCTTCCTTCAACATCCATGACACCCCAACACTCTGGTTTTCCTTTTACCCCTCTGGTTACTCTTTTTCAGTTCATATGCAGTCTCTTCTCTCTGATAATAAATGTTGATGTTTCTCAGTTTTTGCCATTGAACTGCTTCTCTTCTTACTCTACAAATATGTCTCAGTGATCTCATCTCCTTCTCATGACTTCATGTATCACCTTACATTAAAAATATCTAAATTTTTCCTGAGCAGAGAACGCATACATGCAATGTGTTTTCTACTCTCCAAGTGAATATCTTCACAGGTTCCTTAAAATCAATATGGGCAAAATTAAAAGTAAAACTTGCTTCCCCTTTAGAAAACCCTGTCTCATAGTTTGTCACCAACATTAAACTTCCCACACAAGGTACATATCTGGGAATCATTTTTTTTTTCCTTTTTGTCTTTTTTCGTGTCCGGCAACGGATCGCAACCCTCAGTGTCACGCCCGTACTGGACCTGACTGGCAACGGGATCGCAACCCTCGGTGTTGCGCCCGCACCTCGCTCAGCCAGTGAGCGTGAACCGGTCTGTATGTGGGATCCGAACCCTCGGCGGGAGCGCCGCCACGCTCTCAAGCGGCGCACTGTAGCAGTGCGCCACCAGGCCGGCCCCATCTGGGAATCATTTTTGACCCCTCAATTTCGTCATTCATTTATCCAGTTAATCTCTATGGCCGATTGATTCTATTTATTGGATTTTTTCAAGTCTCATAATTATTTTCATCCCACCTGCTACCTCCCTGCTTC
>NW_007731571.1:86318-88573 GCF_000696425.1 Galeopterus variegatus
ATTTATTGGATTTTTTCAAGTCTCATAATTATTTTCATCCCACCTGCTACCTCCCTGCTTCAGGCTTCCATTAACTCTCTCTTCGACAACGGCAACAGTTACCTAACTTGGCTCCCACTTTTGCTTTCAATTTCAACCCATTGCTCCAAGCAGAAAGCAAAATGCGAGAGTTGTCACCTTATTCTCACCTTCATATCTCTTACCCAAACACACAGGCTCTTCCTCATCTAGCTTCTGCCTACTTCTCCAACTTCATCTCTTGTCAATGGCCCCAGACCCCAATTTCTCTGATCTAGTCCTTCTTAACTTCTGTTCAATTCCTGGCTTATGCTCCGCTTTTAACACACTGCTTGGCACATAGTAGGAACTCACTAAATATGTCGACTGAATGAATGAACGGATACTTGGAGGACAGTTACGCCTTGGGGGAACTTAATAAGAGGGAGAATGAGTAAAGTAAAACGAAAAAGTACCCTCATTTAGGTTTATAGTGCCTTCACCCGAGCTTACGTGCACACGCACCGGCCTACAAGCTATTAGTACATAAAAGGCACCCTATTTTCACAAGCTACAGAGCAAAAGAGAAAGTAAGTTTTCCTTCCACTAGTTTTGTGGGAGGAGAGTGATGAGACGGGAAAGTGCGGGGCAAGGCTAACAGCTATCGGTCCATATTCTAACTGACCTGTTGTAGAAAAAAGTAAGCTTTTCTTTACCTCCGTGTGGACTCCGCTCTTCGGAGGCAAAGAGGATCCTCCAAACCCGCTTGTCGCGCGGACAAAAACCCCAGCATCGCGTCCCCTCACACCTGCTTGAGCACTGGACGCCGCCATGACAGAGCTCAGAGGCGGGGCTGTAACAGCAGAGTTTCCCATTGGCCAAGTGGTGAAACACCTGACCAATAGAGCGTACCGTTACTAGAAGGTCGCGAGGATGGAGGCAGGAAGGACTTCTCCGGCGCGGTGGGCGGGGTTGGCGGCTGCCGCGGCTGCGCCGTTCCTCCTTTGGCCTCCTGGCTGCGACTCTAACGGAGAGTCGGGCGGGCAAGCATGAGTTGGTCTCGGGATTTGTTCCGCAGCTTGTGGAGAGCGCTGTCAAAGGAAGTGAGGGAGCACGTGGGCACAGACCAGCTGGGGAACAAATACTACTGTGTTCCGGAATACAAGAACTGGAGAGGTGAGTTGAGAACGAGGGCAACGGTTGCGAGGTCAGTAAATGAAGGAAAAGTGAGAGCGTCTTGCCAACTAACGCACGCTGCGACACTTTAGAGTGTCACCGGAGGGGTATCCGGAATTGTCCTCTTAACTGTGCAATCGGGGCCCTGCCCGGTCTGGCTCTGGGCGTCTTTCTCTGAGCGGTTTTGCGCGGCGGCCTGGCCTTGCGTGTCCGCCGTCGCTGCGCCCCCGCGCCCTCATCCCAGTCCCAGACGCACGCCGGCTCAGTTTTAGTCCTTGCCCTTAAGCAACGTAGACGGGGACAAGTCCACGGAGATCTTTTACCAAAGGGCAGGAGAGGGTCTAGGAAGTGGCTCTTCGTGCATCTTTAGCCAGTCCCCCTTGCTACCCAGGGCTGGGTGGTGTCATTGGAAAGGTGTGTCTTCAGCTCCTTGGCCTCCCTCTCTCTTGGTATTTACCTTTTTCAGTGGCAGCTTTGCTCCGGGCGCTGCCCCCATACATTACCTCCTTCACCGCCAACACCTGTTAAAAGTAGATCTACGCACAGTGTGGAAAAGAGATCCCCCAAAGACTCCCTGTTTCATTTCCCAGGAGTTCGCATCCCAGGTCCCCGCTGAGCTCAGTTTAAGAAACATGGTTCTAATCGTGGTGTGTCTGTGTAGGATTCGTGCCAAGTAACGGAGTGGGTGGTTTGGGGAGTTAGGAGGCGTGCCTGTCCATTAGCATCACACCAGGTAACTAGCAGCTGTCATGACCTTTTTTGTGTTGTTCCAAACGCGATACAGAAGATTTCAGGCTTTGGGCGAAAAAAGGCGTCCAAATAATATAATGATAATGATAGTTGAGGAATCACGGGCAAAGTAATTGTCTCCCCAAGTCCCAGTATCCTCACTTGAAAGTTAGAGATAATATTGACATGCACTAAGACCTTTCCAAAATTGTGTTCCATTCATTTTCTGCACATATAAACTGTATTCTATGATTTATCAATCAAATTGTTTTGCCTAGCCTTTTTCTGTAGCATGTTTTTTTTTTTTTTGTCTTTTTCCGTGTCCGGCAACGGATCGCAACCCTCAGTGTCGC
>NW_007731571.1:89430-92031 GCF_000696425.1 Galeopterus variegatus
CCACAATCAAGATGATAGAACAGCTGCATTACTTCAAAAATTCCTTCCCATCCTGAAGTTATTCCCAACCCCATCCCTAGCCCTTGGCAACCACTGATGTGTTTTATGTCCCTATAATTCTGCCTTTTTAGAATATCATATAAATAAAGTTATACAGGATGTAGACTTTTGAGTTTGGCATATTCCACGTAGCATAATGTAGTTGATTCATCCATGTGTCAGTAGTTCTTATTTATTACTCAATAGTATTACATTGTATGAGTTTACCAGTTTATCTGTTCATCAGATGAAGGACATTTGGGTTGTTTCTAGTTTTTGGTGATTATAAGGAAAGCCTTTATAAGCATTCCTATATGGGATTTTGCATAAACATTAGTTTTATTTGTCTTGGTAAATACCTAGGAATGGGATTGCTGAGTTTTGTAGTAAATGTATGTTTAACTTTATAAGATACTACCAAACTGTTTTCCAAAATGGTTGTACCATTTCGTATTCATGTCAGCAATTTATGAAAGTTCTAATTGTTTAACATTCTCACCAGCACCTGACATTGTCAGTTTTTTGTTTTCATTTTTATTTTAGCCATTCTAATAGGTATATAGTGGTATTTAATTTTTATTTGTGGTTTTAAATTTCATTTTCCTAATAACTGAAGATGTTGATAGGCTTTTCATATGCTAATTTGCCATCTGTAGATCTTTAGTGAAGTATTTTTTAAACCTTCGCCCATTAAAAATACATTTACATTAATTTTTTGTTTCATTTATGTTAATGGAAATACAGTATCATTGAAGGTTTAAAATTAGCAAAACCATGTCTGTACCACAATAACATGAATATATTTTTACGTATTCTCAGCCATTCATTTGTATGAGTGTTCTCTTACATAACTGCATTTTTGAGTTTTACTGAGGTATAATTGATATACAAAAAATTGCCAGTTTAAAATGTATAATTTGACAAGTTTTGACATATACATCCAAGAAACCATCAACACAGTCCAGACAATTAACATATCCATTATCTATAAAAGTTTTCTTGTGCCCCTTTCTAACCCCACCTTGTGTTACCTTCTGCTTCCTGTCCCCAGACAACCACTGATCTGATTTCTGACACTGGAGATCGGTTTTCATTTTTTAGAATTTTATATAGATGGAAGCATATAGCATGTGTTCTTGTTTTTTTCTGGGTTCTTTAGTCGGCATAATTATTTTGAGATTTATCTCTGCTTTTGTGTGTACCAATAGTTTATCCCTTTTTATTGCTGAGTAATATTCCATTACATGGATATACATTAATTTGTTTATCCATTCACCTGTTCGTAGATATTTGTGTTCATTCTAGTTTTGGGCTATTACAGATAAGTTATTAACATTCATATGTGAGTCTTAGTATGGGCATATGCTTTAATTTCTGTTGAGTAAATATCTAGAAGTAGAATGGTTAGGTCAACTTGTAAGTGTACATTTAACTTTTAAGACACTGCCAAAGTGGTGGTACCATTTTTTTATTCGCACCTGCAGTGTCAAGAGTTCACTCATGCTAATCCTTTGTAGTCACACTCTTAGTCCATTTAGTGTTGCTGTTAAGAGAATACTCGAGGCTAGGTAATTTTGAGAGAAATTTGGCTAAGTTCTGTACGTGGAATGTCCAAGATCATGCAGCCCATCGGTGAGGGTCTTGTGCTGCTTGAACTCATGGCCGAAAGCAGAAGAGGAAGAGGGTACATACAAAGAGACATGTAGAAGAGGCTGGGCTAGCTTATAAAAGTGCATTGCTCTTGTGGGAACTAATCCATTTCTGCAAGAGTGAAAACTCTCACCCCTGAAAGATGGCATTAATCTATCTATGAGGGCTGTGCCCCCATCATGCATACATCTCTCACTAGGCTCCATTTCCCAACACTGCTGTACTGGGAATCAAATTTCAACATGAGTTTTGGCAGGGACAAACCACATCCACACCATAGCACATGCTCTCTCCTTTCCTAATCCCAGTAACCACTGATTTGTTCTGTCATAGTTTTGTCTTTTTGAGAACATCACATACACAGAATCATACCATGTGTAACCTTTTAAAACCAGCTTCTTCCATTCAGCATTGTACCTCTGAGATTTATTGCATCTATAAGCAGTTCCTTTTTATTTCTGACTAGTATTCCAGATCATGGATGTACCCATTGTCCGTGTACCCATTGAAGGACATTTGGGTTGCTTTCAGTTATTGGTTATTATGAATAAAGCTGCAGAAACATTCATGTATGGGTTTTGTGTGAACATAAGTTTTTATTTCCCATGAGTATATAATCAGGAGTGCAAGTGTTGGATCACAGCAGCTCCAGCTTACTCTGTAAAATGATTGTAAAAATACCTACCTAGTCTCACAAGATATTTTTGCTATTCAAGAGAGACAGATGGGATAATGTAGCATTTAAGAGAATGGGATTTAATGTGAAAGTCAATTTGAGTTCATTTTTAGAGACCTTTTACATGGTTCTTTGATTTTTAAAAAAATTAATTTGTAGTTTTCAGCTTAGAGGTCATGCATGTATTTTGGTACCTTTATTCTGAAGTATATTATGTTGTGTTATTATAAATGATG
>NW_007731571.1:92977-94618 GCF_000696425.1 Galeopterus variegatus
TATTATAATGTTGAGTAAGAGTGGTGAGAGTAGGTATCTTTGCCTTGTTCCCTGTCTTAGGAGGAAAGCATTTGGTCTTTCACTGTTAACTATGATGTTATCTGTAAGTTTTTTTAGATGCCCTTTATAAGGTTAACGAAGTTCCTTACTTACTATTCCTGCTTTGTTGGAAGTTTTTTTCTTGAATGGATGTTGAGTTTTGTTAAATGCTTGCTTAAGTTTTGTCAAATGTTGCTTGTTTTTTTTTTTTTGATCTGTTGAGGTGATCATATTTTGAATTATATTGACATTTTAAAAATTAATAGACTTTATTTTTTAGTGTAGTGTTAGGTTTACAGAAAAATTGACTAGAAACTACCCAGATATTCCCTCCTCTTTCCCCATTCCATTTACTCCCATTTTTAATATCTTGCATTAGTGTTCCCTTCCAATCTCTCTCCCACCAAACCCATTGACCACTGATCTTTTTACTGTCTCCATACTTTTGCCTTTTCCAGAATGTTATGTAGTTGGAATTATATAGTATGTAACCTTTATAGATTGGCTTCTCTCTCTTAGTAATATGCACATAAGTTTTCTCCATGTGTTTTTTTGGTATAATACCTCATTTCTCATTATTGCTCAATAGTATTCCATAGTATGGTTGAACCAGTTTGTCCATTTGCCTATTGAAGGACATCTTAGTAGCTTCCAAGTTCTGGCAATTATGAATAAAGCTGCTATAAATATTCAGGTACAGTTTTTGTGTGGATATAAGTTTTAAACTTATTTAGCATTGATTGTTGAATGTTTTGAATGTTGCATTGTGGGATAAACTTGAATTGGTCATGATGCATTATCCATTTTATAGGTGCTGGATTTGATGTGCTAACATTTTGTTGAGTAATTTTGAGTTTTTTGTCCTTCAGGGTCTTGATCTGTAATTTTCTTGTAATGTCTTTCTGGGTTTATTTATCAGGGTAATGCTGGCCTCAAAGAGTGAGTTGGATTGTGTTCCCCTTTCTTGAATTCTCTGGAAGAGTTTGTGAAGAATTTGTATTATTTCTTAAATGTTTGGTGTAAACCACCTGTGAAGCCATCTGGTCTTGGATTTTTCTTTGTCAGAAGGATTTTTAACTACAAATTCAATATCTTCAACAGATATAAGACTTCTCAGGCTGTCTAATTTCTCTTGAGTGAACTTTGATAGTTTGTATTTTTTGAGTTCACCCTTTTTATTCTAACATGTTGATTTATGGTCATAAAGTTATTTATAATATCTCTTCATTATTTTTTTTCTTTGTCCATCTGATGAATGCTTTGTTCATTTTTTTGATCTTTTCGAAGAATTAGCTTTGGGTTTCATTGATTTTTCTCTACAAGTTTTTTTTTTCATTGTTTTTAATTTTATTGCTTTCTGCTTACATCTTTGTTTGCTTCTGCTTTCATTTCATTTTCTTTTTTCTTATTTTTAGTTTCTTAATGTGGATGCTGAGGTCATAATTTGAGCTGTTTTTTCTTTTTTAATATATGTTTCAACACTATAAATTTTTTATAAATACTGTTTTGGCCACATTTCACAAATTTTGTATCTTTTAAAGATTTTTTTTTTCCTTTTTGTCTTTTTTTTTCGTGTCCGGCAACGGATCGCAACCCTCAGTG
>NW_007731571.1:95002-105605 GCF_000696425.1 Galeopterus variegatus
TTCCTAATTTATTTTCTGTTTGACCCATGTGTTATTTAGAAGTATGTTCTTTAATTTCCCAATGTTTGGAGATTTTTAGATATCTTTCTGTTATTGATTTCTAGTTTAATTGTACTATGGTCGGAGAACATATTTTTTATGATTTAATTTATTTTAAATTTACTGTAACTTATTTTATGGCCTGGAGTATGATCTGATCGTGTTTGGAGATTTTTAGATATCTTTCTGTTATTGATTTCTAGTTTAATTGTACTATGGTCGGAGAACATATTTTGTATGATTTAATTTATTTTAAATTTACTGTAACTTATTTTATGGCCTGGAGTATGATCTGATCTGGTAAATGTTCTCTGTGTGCTTGGGAAAAAGTAGGTTTTGCAGTTTCGGGTTGCATATACTGTAAATATATTAGCTCAAGCTGGTTGATAGAATTGTTCAAATTTTCTATATTTATGCTGATTTTTTCCTGTATTTCAATTTCCTGTTCTATCAATTATTTAGAGAAGGATGTTATAGTCTCTGACTATAATTGTACATTTGTCTTTTTCTCCTTTCAGTTCTATCAGTTTTTGCTTCATGTATTTTCAATCCCTTTTGTTAGTTTCTTGCACATTTATGATTGACACATAGCATAAAAATTACCCAAATTAAAACTCAGGGAAAAAATACTGGAAGAAAAAAAAGCTCATCAGCGACTTGTACAGATACCATCAAGTGGCCTAGTATATGTGTAACAAGAGACTATGAAAGGGGTAAGTCATTTTGGAGACCAAAAATATTTGAAGAAATAATAGCCAAAAATATTTCAAATTTGATTAAAACTATGGATTCACAGACCCAAAAACATCAACAAATTTCACATGAAAGAAACATTTAGAAAACCACACCACAACACATTTATGTGTTGTGAAAATTGCTGAAAATCATCAGAAGAGAGAATCTTTGTTTTTTAATGTAACCTAATGCTATGCATAATGTATTTATGAATATACTAAAGTGCATTAATACATTGAATAAAAATATGATTTGGCTTTAATAGTAAAACTTTTTTCAGACTTAGGATAAAATTATTTGGGATAGTCTTGCATACTTTGTACATGCAATATTGAGAGCAACTGAAGGAATTTATCCTTTCCCTGAAAATGAGGAATGCACACACAAAAATATAAAGGTTGTTTTTCTAAATCATTATTTCTAGTGATATACATTAGAACTGTTTTACTAGAGGATTGTCTATGGTGCTTTGAATGCCAGCCATGCCTTTTAGAGATGGTAGCTAGAGTTCCACCTTTACAGATCAGCATGCGTAGAGCCAAATCCATGTCTTTGTTCCCAAATCATTAGCTAGAGTATAGCCAAAGACCTATTACATGGCTGAGCATGACAATTCTGCCCAATATAGGTATTCTGTACTGGTTGTGATAGGCCAAACATAGTCAAATCTTTTGTGTTGGAATTTTAACTTATAGATACATTACATAGAGAAGGAGAATATGAGAATAGTTAGGGATCAATAGATATCTATTTCCAAGGAGTCAGAGTGGCAGCCGTTTTAAAGACCTGTTAAACCACCTAAGTACTGTTGTGTTCTGAATCACATTCTAGTTTTCTGTTAGGCCTGGTTTTGCAGCTGTCCTCTCTTCTTTTATACTTATAGTTCTCCCTGGTTACCTGAAGTAACCTGAGTGTAACTGTTCCTTGCAATCTGAGACTCGCTAACATACATATTATATACATAGATTATATTATAAGTTGAGAAAATTTTAGGTCTTTGAAAATATAACTTTTTCCTCACATCTGTTCATTTTGCCTTTTAAAAATCGTTCCTTTTAAATATCAACGATTTACCAAAGAATATTTGTGTAACATGTGTAAAGTATGAAGAATCACAATATAATGAACCCTTATGTTACCACCACAGTTTAGGGAAAAAAGAACGTAATCACTGCCTTTGAAATCCACTGGGTATTCCTCTTTGTACTATACCTTTCTCTCCCTGTTTAGAGGTAATTAGTATCATGAATCTTGTACTTATCATTCTCTTTTCTTTATAGTTCTTACACATTTTTTTTATCCCTAAATGATTTGTTTAGTCATGCATATTTTGAACTCACCTGAATGGAATCATATTGTATATATTGTTTTTTTACTTTCTTTTTTTCTTTTTTATTGAAATTTAATTGACTATATATATCTGTGGGGTACAGCATTGAGCACCAATACCTGTGTGCAATATATGATGCTCAAATCAGGATGATCAGTATATTCAACATTACATGATGTAAGCATTTTTTGTGGCCCTTTATCAATTTCTTGCTAACTTGACTTGCTTTTTTGCCCCCTGTTTATTATGTCCCTAAGATTCTTTCATATTATAATTCATTCATTTTCATTGCTATATGATACTCCACTATATAAATAATACCACAATTTATTTATCCCTTCAACTGTTCACAGGTGATTTTCCCCCTGATTTTTGCTGTTACTAATAGTTCTATAAATATTCTGGCCTCTGGGAGACTTATATAAGAATGTTTATAGAAATACTGTTAGTAAAAGCAAGGAAAAACAGTTGTATCTGCACATATTTAGGGCATACCTAAAAATGAATTTGTGTGTCAAAAGATATGTTTTTCTTTAACTTTATTATAATACCAAATTGTTTGCCAAAGTGCTTATGTCAATTTATACTTAAATCAGTTTGATATTTTGAATTTATGTGCTCTTTGTTGTGAGAAAAATCAGATCTTTATTGATGATGTAGGAGAAATTCATCTCTTATATGTTGCTGTCTAATACCTCTGGGTGCCTTGGTTCTTACATAATTGAATCCAGAGGCACAGATCCATTGTGCTCTGTAAGTACTGATATACATTTCCTAAGCAGTCCACTATAAATCAAGGGGAAAATGCGTTTAGTTTGTTTTAAAGCAAGTTCTCCCAAAATAAGTCATCTAACTTTCCTATTTCATTAATATAAAAGGTGATTTTTAGAAGTCTTCTTGAATTTTCTTTGAATTGCATAAATTGTTGAACATTTAACACCATCAATAAAAAGGGTAAAGAAATCTTTAGAGAAAATTACTTTTTCCTTTAGTTCAGTTAATTAGTGTGTTATCAGTTATCAAAGAACTACTATGTTTTCCACATAGGATATTATTTAATGATCAAAAATACTGTTATATAATTTAAAGTAAATCTCTTAAGTATTGTCCAGTCTGATGAATTTAAGTATGGGATTGTATGTTGAAATTTTAACCTTTTTTTTAAAAAGCATATTGACATCTCAAGGTAAAAAGATTATGGATAGGGCATGTAGTTGGTATTTTTAATAACAAAGTATTATTAATCAACCTATTTTTGTTGAAACTTGTTTTATGGTAGATTAAGGAATAGATTCCTCAAATAAACTTTGTCAAAGATTATGGATAGGGCATGTAGTTGGTATTTTTAATAACAAAGTATTATTAATCAACATATTTTTGTTGAAACTTGTTTTATGGTAGATTAAGGAATAGATTCCTCAAATAAACTTTGTCTATAAAATATATTTGTTATTGCACCCTTCTTATTTACAATACCTCTGAGTTTTTATCCAGCTGATCCAGTTTATCTTATGTTTCAAAAGGTAGCTCTCTTCCTTTCCAAGATAAATCCTTATTACCTGATTCTGACTAGAAGTTGTTTAAGGTTTGTTTTATCATTTTAACTTCTTTTTTTGCTCATTGATTAAACATCTGCACCGAGGTAAAACTAACAAGTTTATTTTAACTGAAGAACTTTTTTTTTTTTTGTCTTTTTGTCTTTTTCCGTGTCCGGCAACGGATCGCAACCCTCACCTGATCCAGTTTATCTTATGTTTCAAAAGGTAGCTCTCTTCCTTTCCAAGATAAATCCTTATTACCTGATTCTGACTAGAAGTTGTTTGAGGTTTGTTTTATCATTTTAACTTCTTTTTTTGCTCATTGATTAAACATCTGCACCGAGGTAAAACTAACAAGTTTATTTTAACTGAAGAACTTTTTTTTTTTTTGTCTTTTTGTCTTTTTCCGTGTCCGGCAACGGATCGCAACCCTCAGTGTTGCCCCCGTACCGGACCGGGGACCGGCAACGGGATCGCAACCCTCGGCGTTGCTCCCGCGCCTCGCTCAGCCAGTGAGCGGGAACCGGTCTGTATGTGGGATCCGAACCCTCGGGCGGGGGCGCCACCGGGCCGGCCCAAACTGAAGAACTTTTAAAATTAATTTGCTGATGGACATTATGAATGTCCAAATTTGGGAAGAGGGTGAATACTGTACAGAAGTTGCAAAAACACTGGTTTAGAGTGTTGTTTGGTTCTAGACACCATACTTTAAGAGAGATGGTTGAAAATCTAGTGTGTCCAGAAAGGGGTAGTTTTGATGATGCAGATTTCTAGAAATTGTATTACTTGTGAATCTTGAGGAAATTTACCCTGTGAAGAGAAGACTTAGGAGGAGCTTCAAATATGCGAAAGATTGTTGTATAGAAAATGATTAGACTCATCTGTCTAGGTCTTTAAGTCAGAACTTGGATCAGGGGGTACATATTCAGCTTTTTATAAGAAACATTTTTCAGCCTGTTAGAGCAATGCTAGAAAAAGAAGAGAGTGCTTTGTGTTTAATTATTACTGGGAGAATTTAGTCAGATAGATGGTTGGAAACATTTAATCAGCACCTTGAATGACAAATATGATTTTCGAAAGAATGGTACAAGAGTACTCTTGGTCAGGGCTAGGAAGGGATAGGAAATGCCACACATGTGGTTGGAAACATTTAATCAGCACCTTGAATGACAAATATGATTTCCGAAAGAATGGTACAAGAGTACTCTTGGTCAGGGCTAGGAAGGGATAGGAAATGCCACACATACTGGAAGATAGTCCGATGTGGGTTTACTTCAGTTAGAAGAACAAGAGAAAACTGTTTTACTAAAGGAATAGACAAGGTCAGATTATAAAAGGCCTTAGATATTATAGGTTTGAAGTTTACTTCATTCTGTAAATAGGAGGTAGCCATTGAAAGCTTTTCAATAGAGAAAAGCTTGTGACTGATGAGAGCTATTAGAGAGATGACTCTGGGGCCCTGTGAAAGATGAGCTAGAGGGGAGATGAGGGTGACTAAAATACACTATTACATGCCAGCATTGCTAGATTTACCATGATACTAGAAAGAGATCCCATTGGACTGTAGTGGTGGGAATGGAAAGAAAAAAATAACATTAAAGAAAAGAGATAGCTACATTCAATTAATTTTTAATGTGTTATTAAGAGTTGCATCTAGTCTGTTACTTTTCATAATACTGAGCTTCAGTTGGTGCTTCTAATCAGTTAGGGAGCAAGGCAGGGATAGCAGTGGACATTAGGTAACAGTTATGTCTTATTTTAGAATCCAGTACAAATGTTTTATTAAACATGATAGATTTATCTTTGGAATACATTTTTAAAAACTATATAATCTTCTTTACATAGTGAATTTGCAGTAGACTACTAGCAATGATTTTTAAACCATTCGTATTTTAATAATTATTAAATAATCCTTTTATTCAAGTTTAACATTTTGTTAGAACATCTAACATTCTAACAGAATTTAAAATATTTTTTTCTCTTTTCTAAACTGCTTTTTTTGGGTATGATTAGTAGACAAAAAACTGCACATATTTAATGTGTACAACTTAAATTTAGAGTTAAGTATAAACCCATGAAACCATCACCATAGTCTGTGTCGTAAACCTGTCTGTCACCTCCAAACGTTTCCTCCCATCCTCTTATTTATTGTTTGTGTGTACGTGTGTGTGTGTGAGATAAGAACACTTAATATAAGATCTACTCTGTCAGCAGATTTTTAAGTACAGTCATGCATTGCTTATCATGGGGATCTATTCTGAGAAATGCATTGTTAGGCAATTTTGTTGTGTGAACATAATAGAGTGCACTTACGCAAATACAGATGGTATAGCCTACTGTACACCTAGGCTGTATGGTATAGCCATAATAGTCTTATGGGACCACTGTCATATGCAGTTCATCACTGACTGAAATGTTCTTATGTGGCACAGGGCTGTATATAATACATTATTGTTAACTGTAAGCACAATGCTGTACAGTAGATCTCTAGGATTTATTCATCTTGTATAACAAACTTTGTACTCTTTGACTAATACCTTTCCATTTTTCCCTCCCCGCTGCCCCAGCAACTACCATCCCACCCTGCTTCTATGAGTTTGACTAATTTAAATTCATCAAATAAGTGGTATGATGTAGCATTTGTCCTTTTATGTCTGGCTTATTTCTCTTAGCATAATGTCCTCCAGGTTCATCCATAGTGTTGAAAATGAAAAGATTTACTTCTTTTTAAAGGTTGAATAATATTCCACTCTGTACATGTACCACATTTTCTTTATCTATTGATGGACACTTAGGTTGCTTTCATGTCTTGGCTATTGTGAATAACGCTGCAGTGAACATGGGAGTATAGATATCTCTTTGAGATCCTGATTTCAATTCCTTTGGATATATATGGCCATAAATGGTATTGCTTAATCATTTGGTAGTTATATTCTTAATTATTTGAGGAACCTCCGTACTGTTTTCCATGATGGCTGCACCAGTTTACATTCCCACCAACAATGTACAGGTTTCCATTTTCTCCACATCTGTGCCAATATTTGTTGTCTTTTTATTATTATTATAGCCATCCTCATAGGTATGAGGTGATATCTCTTTATGGTTTTTATTTGTCTATTCAGTTCCTTTGCCCGTTTTTAAAACCAGGTTATTTGTTTTTTTGCTATTGTAGGAGTTGAAGTTTGGTGTAATCCCATTTGTGATATCTATTCTAACATTTAGGAAATAATGATGACATTTCAGATTTTTTTCCAGCAGATGGCAGAGTTGTTTCAAACAATTATAGGTTGACAGGTGTGTTTTTTTCTTTAAATTGATTTGAAGGAGTAATCTTTTCTCTGAAATAATTGTATATATTTTTTCCTTCAAATAAACCTTGCACTACTGTTTTATAGACTAACTTTTAAAACAAAGATTTTAAAATGATGATATAGATTAGTCAGTAATGCACAATGATGTAAGTGGCAATTATATTTTGAAGAATTAACCCCCAAATTTAGAAATCATACATATAATTTTTCCAGTAGTAAGTAACAATATGTCTTGAGTTGTCAGAGATTCCATAATATAATCATTACTATAGACATCATCAAATTAATAGAATATCCTAAAACATTTTTAAGATTTTAGCTAAAACACACTTTCTGTTTAGAGATATCTGTAAATAGTTTAACTTTCTTTAAAATACTTTGTTGATTATAAAATAATAAAGACTTTATATAGCTCATCTTAGAGTTGTCTGAAGGTTGGATCTTTAATTTTCTGATCTTCATTTTAAAATTTCATTTAATTATGGTTTAGTTGGATATTATTTATATTGCTTACTGAATTCCGTTAGTTTGTATGCATACGTGTGCATGTACTTAAATACTTGATTGTGTTTTGGTGAAGGGAAAAAAATGAACATTTTCCCAGTAGTCTTTGGTTGCCTTTCTGTCTCATACAAATATAACTACATCTGTGTCATACTTTCAACCAGACAAAAACAGGAGGATGAAATGTGTTCACAGTCACACGTCAGTCCTTTATGCTGTCTTTAAAATAAATTTATGTAACCTTAATCTCAAATTCTTATTTTCTCTGCCAGGGAAATATGGGGCTTCTGAGCAGAAATGGAACTAATAATGGATGAATGAAAGCTACATTATCTCTTTCTATATGAGGCTGAAAATATTTCATGTAAGAGAAAAAGAGTTACTTGCCCTCTTTTGCCCTGATGGTTTCATAATTGCTTTATATTAAAAATAGTAATGTCAATAACAGCAATAATGATAATTAGCATTTATTAAATACTGTGTATTAGGTGCTATTCCTAGCTTTTGTCACGATTCGCCATATTTGCAGAATTAAACAAATGATGCGAAATAATATGTCTGGTGTTCATTTGTCAAGTCACTTAATGATGAAACCCAATTTGTACTTGCGCAGAACCCAGTTTCTCTATGTCAGTGTAAATCAAATTAAACTATTACTTTTCTTACCCCGTCACTTTTCAAAGTACTACTTAGTTTAGCAATTCATTCCTGCTTCTGTCTGAAAGTTTTCCAAGTGTAAGTTACTCTGCAAGAGTTACAAAGATAAGTTGACATACTTGCTTTTGAGAGTTCCCAATTGAGAAATAGTACCTTAACACTAAGGAGGCTATTTCTTTGCTTTTATCTTTTTTTTTTTTGTCCTTTTTGAGACCGGCCGCACCGCGCTCAGCCAGTGAGCGCTGTGAGCGAACCGGTCATCCCTATATAGGATCCGAACCCTCGGCGGGAGCGCTGCCGCGCTTCCCAAGCGGCGCACTATAGCAGTGCGCCACCGGGCCGGCCCCATATTATCTTTTAATTCCATTTTTTTCCATGAACTTTTTGAAGTACCCTTGTATAGTTAGCTATAAACTATTAGCTAATTATTAGAAGTAAGAAAGAATCAAGAACTCACTTTTCTCCCAGCTCTGATTGGAGTTTGACAAATAAAAATTATATATATCTATGATGTTCAATGTGATATTTTGATATATGTATATATTGTAAAATGATTACCACAATTAAGCTAATTTACATGTTCATCACCTCACATAATTATCTTTCTTTATGGCAAACAAGTACTGATTTTTTTACGTAGGTTTTCTGACAATTATGATAGCACACAATATGACATCTTTCATTTCATGTTTGTCACTTTTAATGGGACTAAGAAAAGGGTCCTTTTTACAAAATTCGAGGGCATCATCAAATTTTCTGAGGACTTTTATTAATCTTTGATTAACTCTGTTATCCTTTGAATCACCTTTCATGTTCTAATTTTTTTTAGTCTAACTATCTTAACCACCTTATTAATAATTTTCTTGTGATTCTATATTGCTTTTATAGATATCATGGAATTTTATCTTTGGGAAGGTTTGCAGTTTCACTTTTCATTCAACTTATGCTAAATTATAAACATTAGAAAATTGGAGAGACTGACTTATAAACAAAGAGATTGCCTGGAAGAATAGATAGGGATTCTAATATTGAATAGATGTTTAAATATGGATGTTTAAATATCATAAGCTATATATAAGTATTTTTATTGTTTTCCTACATGTATTGGGAACTTCAATTATTCTGTTACTGTATACAGTCAGTGAGGAACTTCTAGACTTAGGTACCTCTGTAATTTGCCTTCCCCTTACTGGCAAGATTACTTGGATGACAACAAAAGCACAGCCAACGAAAGCAAACACAGACAAGTGGGATTATATCAAACAAAAACTTCTGCACAGCAAAGGAAATAATCAACAGCGTGAAGATACAATCTACAGAATGAGAGAAAATATTTGCAAGCCATATATCTGATAAGGGGTTAATGCCCTAAATATATAAGGAATTCCAACAATTCAAGAGCAAAATGACAGTCTAATTTAAAAAATGGGCAAAGGGCATATATAGACATTTCTCAGAAGAAGACATATATAACCATTGAGTATATGAAAAAATGTTCAACATTACTAATTATCAGAGAAATGCAAATTAAAGGCACAGTGAGATATCATGTCACACCAGTTAGAATAGCTATTATCGAAAAGACAAAAAATAGGTGTTGGCAAGAACATGGAGTAGAGGGAACCTTCTCACACTACTGGTGGGAATATAAATTAGTACAGACCTTATGGAAAACAGTATGGAGGTTCCTCTAAAAATTAAGAATAGAACCACTATATGATCCAGCAATCCCACTACTGGGTATATCCAAAGGTAATGAAATAAGTATATCGAAGAGATATCTACACTCCCATGTTCACTGCAGGGGGAAAGAGCAAATTAACAGTAAGGAAACCTGAAAGACATGAAATTAATCAACAATCAAAGTTAACATGACCATTAATGAAACAAATCAATATGTCCCTCCTGATATGATGACTGAGAGAAATATATCACTTCTGTGGTATTCCTGAAAAAAAAAAAAAAAATGAGAACACATCAGACAAAACCAAACTGAGAGACAGTCTACATGAATGTCTGTAGCTTTGAATCTTGATGGCTGGGTATAAAATCCTTGTCTTATACTTTTGTTTGTTTTGGGGTTTTTTTGAGTAGTTTATTGTTGCTTTGCTTTGTATGTTGTTGAGAAATTTGCCACCATAATTTTTGTTTGGCTTTGTAAATTATACAGTACTTTGTTTGGAGGCCTTAATCATTTTTTCTTTATTTTTGAAGTCTCATAGTTTCAGTAGAATACTAAAACTTGAAATGTTCTAAGTTATTTTTCCCAGGAATATGACAAACCCTTTTAATATGTAGATTCATGTCTTTTGTTTTCAGAAAGTTTTCTTGGATTATAGTTTTAAATATTAGTTCCATGTTTTGTTTTTCTTCCCATTTTTCCCAGGAATATGACAAACCCTTTTAATATGTAGATTCATGTCTTTTATTTTCAGAAAGTTTTCTTGGATTATAGTTTTAAATATTAGTTCCATGTTTTGTTTTTCTTC
>NW_007731571.1:106215-108346 GCF_000696425.1 Galeopterus variegatus
TTTTCAGAAAGTTTTCTTGGATTATAGTTTTAAATATTAGTTCCATGTTTTGTTTTTCTTCCTACATACATATGTTGTTTCTTCTTTGCCTATTTGTGATGCTTTCTTAAATGCCCCTTATTAAATTTTCCTTTGAATATATTCTTCCTTGGGTGTCTTATAATTTATTCTTCATTTTTGAGATAATTTTGTCTTTTTCTTCCATTTCTTTCCTGAGTTTAGTCAATTCTTTTTTGTTGTCTATTTGTTCTTGTTGTTTTGGGTCCATTTCTTTTCACGATTTTTGAATTTTTGATTCAAAGTGGATTTTCATATCCCAAAATGTTTGTTTGAGAATATTTAATTCAGTTTGGAGTATTGTGTTATGGTTTTCTTCTGCTTCATGTCTTTTTTGGGCAAAGGGCTCATCAGGCAAGGTAGTCTTCTTTCCCTTTTTTTCTTTGGTTGTTATAGTAGCTTTTTATAGTTGTAGTATGCTTTTGTTATTTTATGGAGTTTGGGTGACTTACACATTTCCTAGTTTGAGTGTATAATTTTCTGTCATATAATGAGGTATGATTTCTTTAGATAGATGGTTTTTGTTGTGTATGATGGGTGGGGTTGTGTGTTGTCTGATTTTTTTTGACTCCCTTTTCTTGCGTAACTTCCCTTTACTATCTTCCCTTTAGTTCTTTTTCCCTTAACCACTCATTGTTCAAAGGATGTCTTTTTCTTCTTTTTTGCTTCTCTCCCAGAACTGATGATTCTGAAGTCTGTCCAGTTACATCACATGCACTTTTTTAAGTCCTTTCTTTTAAGTGCTCTAGTTTTCCGAGGTTCTTTTTCACTACTTTTCACACACAGAGTGGACTTCTTCTTTCCAGTGGTAATTTTAGATCAGCCTCAAGCCTGCTGCTAGTATTCTCTTCTCTTTTCTGAGAAGTTTTTCAGTTTTCCTTGGAATGTCCTTGTTTTCATGAAGGATTGTGGCTGGAGCAAGAAAGTTTACTGGCATTTGTGTTTATTTTTCTATTTGCAGATAATTTGAAGTTTGTCATTTAGTTATATTGAGGGCCTGGGCCTTCTGTAGTTTTGTTTTTGTATGTGTGTATGTACGTATAACTTATTTTTCAAAGGCTGTTGTATTGGGATATTACAATTTATGTGGCCACTATTACTAGGCTTGCTGTTGTTATTTTGAAGTAGGAGGTGTGCAAAAGAGAGGATTTAAGGATGATTCTAAGGATTTCTACCTAAGCAATTGTAAGGATAGAATTGTATCAACTGAAATGGGAAATGCTACGGGAGGAGCAAGATTGAAGAGATAAGATCAGTTCTTCAGCCTTAGGTTGTGTTTGAGATTTCAGTTATACATCTAAAAAGAGATATTCAGAAGGCAATTGAATAAATAAGCCTGGCATTGAAGAGAAAAGTCTGATTTGGAAATATAAATTTGTGAGTTATTGACAATTAGATGGTATTTAAAAATCTTGGAACTGAATGAGATCACTTAGAGTTAGTACAGATAAGAGGACCAAACACTAAGCACTGGAGTACTTCTACTTTAAATGGTTGGGGATATGAGGAGGAATCAGCAAGGGAGACTAAGGAATGATCCATGAAGTTTGAGGAAAACTAGGAGAGTCAGGTGCTTTGAAAGCCAAATAATCTTTTTTAAGGAGAAGGGAGGGATAACTTTTTCAAGTGCTACTGATAGTTCAAGTAAGATGAACACTTAGAATTGAGAATTGGATTTAGCAACATGAATGTCATTGACATTGATAAGAGCAGTTGGTTGAATTAAATTATAATTAGTGATGCAATATTTTTAAGTTAGTTGTTAATTTGTATTCCTTAGTATAGAAGCAGAACGAAGATTGCCCAAGCAGACTGGTCTCTGGCCTTCACTTGTTTTTAAAAGAACTGCTAAGCTTTGATCTAATTTTGTATATTGGGTTTCCGTATAATATTTTGTTTGGGATTGGTAGTTAAAGGATTCTGTTACTAAGTAAATAAATGCTAACAGTTTTAAAACCACCAATAAAGAACTTTTCAAAGAAGACATTACTAAATATAATTTTTTAAACATTTTTATTAAATGGAAATGTTTTGTTTTAACATAGTTTCTATTATTTTAATATCAAATGAAGTA
>NW_007731571.1:108723-110496 GCF_000696425.1 Galeopterus variegatus
AAAGAACTTTTCAAAGAAGACATTACTAAATATAATTTTTTAAACATTTTTATTAAATGGAAATGTTTTGTTTTAACATAGTTTCTATTATTTTAATATCAAATGAAGTATACTTTTATTAGAATGTTTATGCTTTTTAAGCTTCTCTTAATGTAAAGTCAAAAGATTTTCTGGGATTGTACGTATGGCTTCAGGCTCATTCATTTCTTTAAGTTCTTTGGACTCTTCTAAGCTAAAGTTCAGGTATTATAATCTTTCTATCCTCAGCACTTATGATGATGCCTAACTTATAGTAGATATTTTGTTAGTGTTTGTTAAATTGAAGGATATGGGCCCCACAGGGGTAAACTTTGGCTTACCTTTTCTCATTTCCTTTCTTGCAGTGCTTTTGCTGCCCTTTTTTAAAGTAGTAGAAGAATACAGAAAAAAGTAGTCCCTTTGAGGTGTAATAGCCTTTGAGATGGTTTCGCTTTAAAACCTAAAACATTCCTTGTCATTTTACATCTAAAATTTGATTTTCTTTTTCTTTTTAAGATATTTCTGAACTCTCCATTTTTGCATTTGAAATGAACCTACATTTAGTGACTGTTCCCAACAAAGCCTTTTTTTTTTTTAAGGAATCAGACATGTCATTGTATGCCTATGTGGTTTCTAGGGAGGCAGATGGTATAAATAGGAGAAATGGGCAGTCCATCAAAACTAGCTCCACTTCTGTCACTTTCATTCATCTCTTTAATAAATGGTTATCAAATATCTTCATTAAAAGTAAAATTATGAGCCATTGAAAAGATGTTAAATGTAGAAATGGGATATTTAAATTTTATGTACACTTTTAAATAACTTATCAAAGCTAGAACAATACAAAATACTTTAAATCTATGGTAAAATTATGCAAATACAGGAAATATACCTTTATTAAAGACTTTCTTATGTAATTGTATTTTATTAATGACATGAATTATGGAATAACAGAATACAAATGTTTGGGACACATCATTAGTAGGCATTCATTTCACTTGTATTTTCTGTATGTTCTTTTTTTTTTTTTTTTTTTTAAAGATGACTGGTAAGGGGATCTTAACCCTTGACTTGGTGTTGTCAGCACCACGCCCAACCAGTGAGCGAACCGGCCATCCGTATATGGGATCCGAACCCGGGGCCTTGGTGTTATCAGCACCGCACTCTCCCGAGTGAGCCACCGGGCCGGCCCATTTTCTGTATGTTCTGATGTGCTGTCTCCCTCAAGTCTTCTTTTGACCACTCAGCCATCTGTACCAAAGACAAGTGGTTGCTAATGAGACAAGTAACACTCATCTCTAAATCCATTTTTAATAGAAACACTGTTTTCCTTCAAGACTCTTACATAGATATTCCTCCTCCCCCCACATCTTATATTCATTTGCTTGATCTTTGTTTTCTACGTGAGAGCATTCGTTTTGCATTTGTTGTTTTTCCATAGAGCAGAATTATTTAAAAATCTAGCATAATTTACATTAAAAAGTATTTTAACTTAAGTATGTTTCTACTTTGATTTTATTATTTCAGAAACTATATAACCACCTTGAAGAAAAAAGATAAAGAAATCATTGAGTCATTTAGAATTTTAATCTTGTGTACCTGTGTGTATGTATGCATGTGTAACTTCAAGACACTATTATTTACTCCCAGATACGGATTGTCAATGCAGGGCCTTTTTTAAAAAAATTGACATTTTTTTTTTTTTCCTTTTTGTCTTTTTTCGTGTCCGGCAACGGACTGCAACCCTCAGTGTCG
>NW_007731571.1:110651-141011 GCF_000696425.1 Galeopterus variegatus
CCTCGGTGCTGCGCCCACCCCTCGCTCAGCCAGTGAGCGGGAACCGGTCTGTATGTGGGATCCGAACCCTCGGCGGGAGCGCCGCAGCAGCGCACTGTAGCAGTGTGCCACCAGGCCGGCCCCGACATGTATTGATTATACATATTTATGGGGTGCACAGTTACATTTCAATACATGTATATAATGTGTGATGATCCAATCAGAGTAATTAGCATATTCATCATTGCAAAAATTTATCATTTCTTAGTGATGGAGCGTTTGAGCTACTCTTCTGGCCAATTGAGAACATACAATAAATTGTTGTTAATTATAGATGCCTAGCATTGCTATAGACCACTAGAACTTTTCTGTTGTGTCTAGCTGATTTTAGTATCCATTAACCCACCTCTCTCTGTCCACCCTCCTCTCTCCTCTTCCCAGCCTCTACTAACCACAATTTTACCTTCTACTTCTATAAACTCAACTTTTTTTTTTTTTTAGCTCCTACATCTGAGTGAGAATGTGTGGTATTTATCTTTCTGTGCCTGACTTATTTCACTTACATAATGTCTTCCAGGCTCATCCATGTTGCTACAAATGACAGGATTTCATTCTTTTTCATGCCTGAGTGGTATTCCAGTATATCACATTTTCTTCATCCAGTCTTCCTTCGATGGACATTTAGGTTGGTTCCATATCTTGGCTATTGTGAATAGAGCTGTGATAAGCATGGGGGTGCAAATATCTCCTTGGTATGCTAATTTTCTTTTCTGAGTGGTATTCCAGTATATCACATTTTCTTCATCCAGTCTTCCTTCGATGGACATTTAGGTTGGTTCCATATCTTGGCTACTGTGAATAGAGCTGTGATAAGCATGGGGGTGCAAATATCTCCTTGGTATGCTAATTTTCTTTCCTTTGGATAAGTACCCTGCAGTGGGATTGCTGGATCATAGGGTAGTTCTACTTTCAGTTTTTTGAGACTTCTTCATACTGCTTTCTGTAATGGCTGTGGTAATTTACATTCCCACCAACAGTGTATAAGAGTTTCCTTTTCTCCACATCCTCACCAGTATTATAGTTCTACTTTCAGTTTTTTGAGACTTCTTCATACTGCTTTCTGTAATGGCTGTGCTAATTTACATTCCCACCAACAGTGTATAAGAGTTTCCTTTTCTCCACATCCTCACCAGTATTTGTTATTTTTTGTCTTTTTGATAATAGCCATTCTAACTGGAGTGAGATGATATCTCATTGTGGTTTTGATTTGCATTTCCCCTGAGGGTTAGTGATAACTGAGCATTTTTCTATATGCCTGTTGGCCATTTGTATGTCTTCTTTTGAGAAGTGTCTTTTCAGGTCATTTGCCCATTTTAAAATCAGTTTATTTGGGGTTTTTTTGCTGTTGAGTTATATTCCTTGTGTGTTCTGGATATTAATCACTTGTTGGATGAATAGTTTGAAAATATTTTTTCCCATTCTGCTGGTTGTCTCTTTGCTCTGTTGATTATTTCCTTTGCTGTGCAGAAGCTTTTTAGACTAATGTAATCTCATTAGTCTATTTTTGCTTTTGTTGCCTGTGCTTTAGAAGTCTTTTCCATAAAATTTTTGCCCAGATCAATGTCTTGAAGTGTTTCCCCTATGTACTCTTCCAGTAGTTTTACAGTTTCAGGTCTGATATTTAAGTCTTTTATACATTTTGAGTTCATTTTGGTATTGGTGAGAGAGACGGGTCCAGTTTCTTTCTTCTGCATATAAATATCCAGTTTTCTCAGCACCATTTACTAAAGAGGCTGTCCTTTCCCCAGTGTATGTTCTTGGCTCTTTTGTCAAAAATCAGTTGGCTGTATATACATGGATTTGTTTCTAGGTTCTGTGTTCTGTTTTATTGGTCAATGTGTCTGTTTTTATGCCAGTACTATGCTATTTTGATTACTATAGCTTTGTAGTGTATTTTGAAGTCAGGTAATATAATGCCTACAGCTTTGCCCATTTTGCTCAGGATTGCTTTGGCTCTTCTGAGTCTTTTGGGGTTCCGTATGAATTTTAGGATTGTTTTTTCTATTTCTACGAAGAATATCATGGGTATTTTGATAGGGATTGCATTGAATCTATAGATCACTTTGACTACTATGATTATTTTGACGGTATTAATTCTTCCAAGTCATGAACATGGGATGTCTTTCAATTTTTTTGTGTCTTCTTTAATTTCTTTCATCAGTATTTTATACATTTCATTTTAGAGATCTTTTGCCTCCTTGGTTAAATTTATTCCTAGATATTTTATTTTTTGGTAGCTATTCTAAATGGGATTGCTTTCTTGATTTCTTTTTCAGCTAGTTTGTTGTTGGTATATGGAAATGCTAATGATTTTTGCATGTTGATTTTGTATCTTTCCACTTTACTGAATTCATTTATTGTAAGAATTTTTTGGTGGAGTCTTTAGGTTTTTCAGTATATAAGATTATATTGTCAATTCAAGGCCTTTTGAATGGGTGCTTTTATCTATTTATAGATGAGATTGTGACTAGCCCAAATCTCCCAAGAACTCAGACAACATTTTCCCTGTATAGTTGAACAAAAATGATCTTTAAAGTGATTTTGTAGTATGCTGCTTTTTATTAGTGCTTACAACAAAATAAATACTTTTCTCTTATACCAATTGAAACTTTTTTAGTGCCATTATTAACTTTTGTATATACATGTGTTCACCATATGTCTGCTACATTTACAATTTTTTGTCTTTTTTTAAAATAATCTGTTTATCAGAATCAAATCAAGCTTTATAGCTAGTTCACAAAACTATGAAAAGAGCAAGGTTTTATAATGGAAGCAATGACATATACCAAAAATAGTAGCCCAAATATTGTGTTATAACTGTGGCACATGCTTATCAACACAAAGGTTTGGCGGTTGCAGTATAGTCCGTTTTGTAACTCATAAAAAAGTCTGCCTGACCCTGTTGTGCAATATTCCTATAACTGTGTATGACTTTACTAAGATGTTTTCATTAGTCAGTATGTCCAAATAAGGAAAATAAATGAAACATTGAAAATATTGTAAAGACAGAAGAAAAGAAAACGGGTCAAAACCATTGTCAGAGTTTAGTTTCCTGTATAATGGTTTGTGTAGCTCAAATTGGGTATGATGATAAAAATTAAAAAAAAGAGAGAGAAAATAAAAAAACAAAAAACCCAAATTGGATATGATGTAAGGCTGCTAACGTTGGAATTAAAAAACTTAATTGAGCTCTATTTGTATAACGGATTCATAAACTGGAAGGTAAGTCTTGATAATACTTTGATATATTAGATTTTAATTAGTAACTAAAAGATTATGCACAATTATTTGCAACTAACAAAATCTTATTTTTTTTCTTTTTTGAATTATTTTAAGGATGACCATTTTACACTCATTAACAAAATCTTTTCAGGATCTGCCTTTCCATTCTTACCTTTACTGTGCTTGGATTCCTTCCCTCATATTTTTTATTTATATACTTACGTAGGAACCAAAATATTCAAATGTGCAAAATAGCTGCCTGTAAGTGGGGTATTAACATCTTAAAGAAAGGCTTATCCTCCTGAATTTTGGTTCTTTGGCCACCTGCCAAGTGTCCTACTAAATTATTGTTGACTAAGTTCTTAATGTGCCTCTTAGCCAAATAGTGGCACCAACTTATGTCTTGTCTTTTTGAGGGATAGAAAATACAGATTTTTAAATGCTAGGAGTCTCGGAAAATGAGTCTGGGTCAGGTTTGGAGCCACCAAAATTAAATTTGTAGGTACTGTTTAAATTGTCTAAAAGCTAATATATTCAGGAACATTTTGGCCTACTGTAAACTTGAATGATAAATAAATAAACCAACAAATCTAGATCTTTAATTTTAATATGGGTCATTATAATTGGTAACCTTTGACAGTGTCCTTTGAGAAACTGATACTGAAGGACCAAAAATTTTAATGATTGCTTTTTTTTTTCTTTCTAGTATGTATTATTAGGGAGGACTATTTTTAAGTGATATTTGTTTTCTGAAAATTGTAAAGTAAGTTACATGAAAACTCCAACTAAATTGTTTTAGCAATAAAAATTATTGCAGTTTTGAAATTATAGTAGCTTCATGATCTTTAAAAATGTTATTTTTCTTTAAATATGTGGAATAGGCTTATAAAATTTCATTTGTTCTCAACATGCTGAAAACACATTTTCATCCTATGAATAGGCATGAATGTCAGAATCAGAGATTTACTGAACAAAGGCTTTGGCTATTAATGAGTAAACCAAAAAAATATAGATGTTGGTGTCATGTGCTCCCTCCAAAGTGAAAGATATTGTGACTCAACCCTAAACTCTGTGATCATCCTTTCTCTCTGCAAAAATCCCCCCAAATTTTTTCTTCTTTCAATAGTATTTCACACAATAGGTAATACCTTTCTCTGGCTTCTTTCCCAAGCATGACCTAATTGTGTAAAATTCTGTACCAAACTTTCGTATGTCCTTTTATTTATTTTTACTAGATAATTTGTTAAGATTAGACTTTTCAGTATAGGAGAGGCATTGTATTCCAAGATTTATGATTTAAAATTTTGAGTACTTGAGGACACCAGACCAGCTCATATTTTCAGTATACTATGAAGAGGAAGCCACTTAACATGATAGAGGAGGTGGAATTGGAGGCTTTGAGGCTTCATGCTTCTAGTGTAGATTGTATGTATTTAAACCTAGAGGACCAATGAAATTGAGTGGAAATAATGCCGTGTTACCCCAGATGGTTAAGGAGCAGAGCTCATATTTTCAGTATACTATGAAGAGGAAGCCACTTAACATGATAGAGGAGGTGGAATTGGAGGTTTTGAGGCTTCATGCTTCTAGTGTAGATTGTATGTATTTAAACCCTAGAGGACCAATGAAATTGAGTGGAAATAATGCCGTGTTACCCCAGATGGTTAAGGAGCATAAAGGGTCTCAAATATATTTTCCACAGAGCAGTTTCCCCACTAGATATTAATGTAGATTGACAAGATAATTTTTTAAAATGCAAATACCCCTTTGGAGGAGTAAATCTATCATTAATTCTCACTGTAGTCTGGATTCCTTTAATCATTAAGGATAAAAATATCAAATTAATGAGGAGTTAAGTTTGGGAGTTGTTTTACAAGGTTAAGAAGAGAGGAGGTCTTCCTCTCTCTTACTTGTGAGGCTTACCGGGAAGACGTTTGGGAAAGGAAGTAGAATGGTCAAAGGTAGACTTTGCAGTTTTGTTCAGAGTCCTGGTGGCATGTCCCTGAAAATCACCTTTCTCTTTGACAGAGACAATCTTCTATATGTCCTTGCACTTCCTCTGGCCCCACCCCAGACCTACTGCATCAGAATCTTCATTTTAGGGCCGGGCCGGTGGCGCACTGGAGAGTGCGCCACTTGGGAGTGCGATGGCGCTCCCGCCGAGGATTCGGATCCCATGTGGAGACCGGTTCCCGCTCACTGGCTGAGCATAGTGCATGCACAACACCGAGGGTTGCGATCCCGTTACCGGTCAGTAAAAAAGACAAAAAAGGAAAAAAAAAAAAAAAAAAAAGAATCTTCATTTTAACAAGATCCATTGATGATTCACATGCACATTAAAGTTTGAGAAGCACTACTGTGACAGATATCTTAGTTAAGTAATTGTGTTTAGTTTAGAAAGCAGCCCTTGCACCCCCCCACCCCTTTATGTTGATCTTCTCAGTCCAGGCGGCTTACTCCAGTCTTTTATTTTTCAGCTCATTGTTATGTATCCTTGGTACTCCCTGTTGAGAAATGGAGAAAGAAGAGATGTGCTAAGGAATATACCACCTAAGGAGGGTAATGGAATAAGTCAAATTTTCCCACATATGACCCTCATTACCTATTTTATTTATCATGTGGTATATTTTCTTATGTACAGCTCTTTTGAAGATATTCACTGTGAATTCAGAGGGCCTCTCATATAAGGAGGTGGGATTATTAGATCCTAAAATATTCTGGGGTAGAGCTTGTATGTGGTAGTATTCTCATAGTATCCAATATTGGTGTTACAAGGCTGCACTCTAACCAACTGAGCTAACTAGCCAGCCCTCACTGATGTTTTAAAGTATTTGTGAGGGCTGACAGTTTGCAGTCAGATGACTTTTCTGCTGCTGCTCTTAAGTGTTCTGCCTCTCTGGCTAATGTGGGAAAAGAAGCAGATTTTTAATATCTCATGAGTAAATTTCAAGCAGCATCTAATTCTAATGGTATTTTTGGCAGCAAAGAGGCTACTTCCCTCCCTCCTAAGCATAAAAATGATGGATATTTCCATGATAATACCACACTTTAAAACTTATGACCCTCTGCCTACGTCTTAATATCATTGTATTGTGAGTTGAACATAAATCCATTAATGGTGTTCATTGTTGAGAACAGTGGAAGGTTATGGGTTTGGTAGCTAAGGACTAGTGAAGTTATGATTTTAGCTACTATATAATTAGCAAGAATAAACTAAAAAGGAAAAAAAATAATTCCTGTGCTTTTTGTAATATGAGGATTAAAACAAATAATTCCTATGACTTTTATTCCTTAAACCTATCTTGAAAATCAATCTTGCAGGTAGCTTTAAAAACAGTTTGGGAACTAACATAAAATGGTATCTTACCCCTTCACTTTTTTTTATTTGCCATTTCTGTGTACTAGTTCCAAATTCATAAATCCAGAGAACATGAGTGTCATTTTCAGCAAACACACCAAGCATTCACACAACTTATAATAAAATTGGAGCTGTTGTACATTACTAGTGTGAGTACAAAATGGTGCCACAGCTGTGGAAAACAGTTTGGTGGTTCCTCATAAAGTTAAGCATAGAAATACTACATGAAACAGCAATTCCACTCCTCGGTATGTGTCCAAAAGAATTGAAACTGGTATTCAAACAAATGCCTGTATGTGAATGTTTGTAGCTACACTGTTAACAGTCAAAAGGTAGGAACCATCCAAGTGTCCATTGACAGATGAATGAACAAAATGTGGAATATACATACAATGGAATATTATTTAGCCACAAAAAGGAATGAAGTACTGATTGATAAATGCTACAATGTGGATAAACCTGTGAACATATTATTCTTTTTTTTTTTTTTTGTCCTTTTTGAGACCGGCCGCACCGCGCTCAGCCAGTGAGCGCTGTGAGCGCACCGGCCATCCCTATATAGGATCCGAACCCGCGGCAGGAGTGCTGCTCCGCTCCCAGCGCTGCACTCTCCCAAGTGCGCCACAGGCTCGGCCCTGTGAACATATTATTCTAAGTGAAAGAAGCCAGACACAAAAAGTCACCTGTTGCTCCGCTCCCAGCGCCGCTCTCTCCCAAGTGCGCCACGGGCTCGGCCCTGTGAACATATTATTCTAAGTGAAAGAAGCCAGACACAAAAAGTCACCTGTTGTGTGATTCCATTTATATGCAATATTTAGAATAGGTAAATCCACTGAGACAAAAAGCAGATTGTCGAGGCTATCGGAAAGGAGGAACATGGAGTGGCTGCTTAATCATCACAGGGCTTTCTCTTGGTGTGATAAAAATGTTTTGGAACTAAATAGAAGGAGTGGTTGTGAACATTATGAATGTCCTAAGTGCCACTGAATTGTACACTTTGAAATAGTGAATTTTATGTTATGTGAATTTCACCTCAGTTTTTTAAAAGAGAACTATTTACACTACTACATAGGGATAATGCTGTCAATATATTAGCATCTTCAAATACAGTACATTTTGGAAAATGTTTGTTATGGAGCCAGAGTACCTTATTCTGGAACTATTTAGAGAAAGTTCTCAAAAACATTATTTGTCCTATTATTTTGCTTTGTTATATAGTTTTGTTTTTGTTTTTCACCTTTTACAAATCAGAAAAGCCAACAATGCTTACAATTCCAAATTGAGAGAATTTTCTTTTTTTTTTTTCTGAAATTTGCATATGATTTTTGATGGGCAAAATAAAAAATGCTACAAGACCACAGACAAACATTTTCCCACACAAATATTTTTAGATGGGGATGTGGCAGTTCTGATAATAATGTCTTAGTGACCTATACATTTTAAAGAGCTGCATAATTCTTGATATTTTAGGTATGTTGGTCAGCATGTAAATTGCATCATTTTATATATGAGCTTCAGAATTTCTTCAAACTATTGTGATTTGTTCCCTGAATTTCCTGTGAAATGTCAATGCTTCTTTTTAGTAAGGAAGAAGAATAAATAAGCATCTAAAAAAAAATGCTACAAGACAATATAATAAAAGAAAAAATTTAAATTGTTATAATTGATTGCTAAGGAGTACAATAAAGTCTTCGTAGTGTTGAGGGATCAATGTTTAACAGAGTTATGTAATTTGTCAGCATGGAAAATGTGCTAATCTTGTGCCCAACAACAATGTCGAACAAGGGAATTAAAAGAGCTTTAGTCTCTGGTGCTCCTTTTTTGATGGGCAATGAGTAGATTTAACGTTCATTTGCCACATATAGTTTCATTAACAGCACTTCACCTTTTCTCTGCCCTATTGAAGTAAATCCAGCCTCCCATCAGACTTACAAGAGTTTCTGTGTGTACCATTCATTCACAGGTTATCTTTAACACTTTCTAGATGATATTATCCATGCTAAGAAATACTTTACTTATAAATTATTTTATGTTTAATGTCAATAAATGGCATGTTGATATTATATTTCATAAGAAAACATACAGATATCAAACTAAGAATATTAAGTATCTCTCTAATGACAATAAAATGAACCTAGAGTTGGACTTAGCCTGAAATGAAAACACACTGCTTTCTTCAGGTTAGTCCTTTTGGCCCTCTTTTTGCCCTTATTTATTTATTTATTTTTCTCCTTTTTTTGTCTCTTTTTTACTGACCAGCAACGGATCGCAACCCTCAGTGTCGCGCCCGTACCGGACCAGGACCGGCAACGGGATCGCAACCCTCGGCGCTGCTCCCGCACCTCACTCAGCCAGTGAGCGGCAGGTCTGTATGTGGGATCCGAACCCTTGGCGGGAGCCCCGCCGCGCTCCCAAGCGGCACACTGTAGCAGTGCGCCACCAGGCCGGCCCCTCTTTTTTCCCTTATTTAAGAATATCTGCTACCTGCCTTGTTGCCCTGTGGATTAGAAATTTTCACCTGGCTCCTTAGTGACCATGACCAGAAGCCCATGACCAGAAGCCACTGAAGACAGAGCACCTGGAATACATAGCATATTTTGTGAAATATCTTGTTTCGGGTTATCTATTACTAAAATCTGCACTCATGTTAATATAAGACTGACTCCAGAATGACAATGAGAGACACTGCTGAAAGAGAATGGGTAATAGAGTAGCTGGAAGCCATAGAGCGGCTTAAGTTTATTTGACGGAGCATTAGAATGAGGCAGAGGGACAAAGTATGATTTCTAGTTCACATCTTTGTCTTATTCTTCTATGAATCGTTACCATATTATACCGTGGCCTTTTTCTAGCAACAGACTGTCTTTGGGCATCCAGCCACCACATGATACTATTCCTGAAGGTTCTATTCTTATTCTCCTTCCTTGGCAGAAACACCCCAGGGAGGGAGCCAACTTGAGTTCCCCTTTCCCAATTACCTTCTAACTATTTTTCCTATCCCACATCCCCAGCTATTTCCCTCAAGGCTTTTCTCTGTCTAATAAGTCCAGATGGGCCCAACCTCCTTATATTTTTACTTTTAGGTTATATTTGTCTTTCTATATCTATAATGAGCTCTTTCCTATTTCACATTTGCCTGTGTTTAAAAATGATTGCAAAAATGCAGAGAATGACTTCTCTGTGCAACTTTTATTTCTAAAGGGAATACCATTGTGAAGACTATACCAATATATACAGACTCGTAATTCATTGTGCCCATGTGTTACCTGCTCTCCATTAATATTTTTTAGGGTTACACTAAACATCTTTGTTTCACCTGTGCTGTTCTGATGGTCTTGTGAGACATAATTCAGTTGGTCTTTAAGATAGTGGATCCTTTTTAAATATAGTTTGATTGGAAGTCCTGTTTGAGAAAATATTCACTTTAAATGTTTAAGATCTCATTACATTGTGATGAATGAGAATAAATAAAAAGTCAGAATTTCTATTAACTGTAAAATCTTTTTATATTGGAGACAGACATTTTTCCTTTCGCTCCTTTCTCTTTTAGACACTGATATCAGGATTTGGCATCTGAGGCATCATCTATATCCCCTGATCAGACCTTAATGGTTACCTTAAATAACACAGGAGTGTTGCTGGCCTAATGCCAATTGAGATTATACCTTAAAAACAAAACAAAATGACCAAATCTGTTTGGTTTCCTGCCCTCTAAAATTAGTATCATTATTTCCTTTGCAACTGGATTTAATGAGTTGGGAGAGAGTAGAAAGGGTTGACAGGAGGACTGAGTGGAAGCTGCCTGCATGGATCACCCCCAGTAATGAGCAAGAGCTGGCCAGGAAAGCAGTGGGAAAGGACCAATCAGGACAGTATTATCAGGAAGTGGAAATGGAACTTGAGTCAAAAGGAGTTCATCTCAATCTTATTTCTTTAGTTCACTACTCATAGGATTGTTTATTAACTTTAAATCACCAAATATGAAGTTATTCAAAAAGTTTTTGGAAAAAATGAATTAAAAATTAATATGAATCTTTTCATGAACTTTTTGAAACCTCTTATAGGTCTTCTAGTAGTGACCTATTCTGTAAGATAAAGAATGTAGTTTTATTGTTCATTTAAAATGTCGCTCATTTCTCTGGCAGATCAAGCAAGGAAGGTATTCAGCTCTAACTCCTTTGGGGTCTTAAGTAGTCATATTTTTTCTTATTCTGATTAAGATTATGAAAATCCCCCCAAATGTGATTTTATATTCCAGAATCTACCACATTTAAACCAATGTATAAGTTTAAGGGCATTGGAATCTGTATAATTTATGGTTCTTTTTTCCCTCTCAGCATGAATAACTTCAAATTCAGTGAAGTGTTGCTTTGGCTTTTCTTACCCAAATGGTATACTTATCTGATTCACTTCAATAGTTGCCTATTTTCCCTTTTAGAAATGTCTGTTCTCTCACCAGGAGACTAAAACATTGTGCAGATGTACAGTTGGATACAATGATGCCGATATAATATATGCACTGTTCAATAATTTATTTTGTATCTGGAGTGATGCATCTGTTTCCTTCTTGTGGGAGGGGGTCTGAGCTTCATTTCAATGTTATTTTAGGTACTGGTCCAATTCTTCCATCCAGTTAACCAAAAATGAAAATTTCCATCTGTTCAGTTGCCATTCAGAGGAATGTTTTATCTCAGAAACACATTATGACAGCTAAAATTGACAGCATAATCTGTCTGACTTTTTTTTCTTTTATTCCCTCTTTAGATTCTCTTGAGCTTTAACAAGAGAGGGTTCTTTTTTATGGCTGCCTAAGATTATAGGACTTACTCTTTCTTCCCTTTAGTTACTGTAGACCAATAGAACATGAATGGCTGTCCACTATTCACTGCTTTATTATATATTTTTTTCTGTCCATTAGGGACCCTACAGGAAACATACTTGTTAGCATGCTATTAACAGAACAATGCAAATCTATAATAGTAAATGTCTGCCAGTACTATTTGGCATTCCATTGAATGCACAGATTCTCTACAATTGACGTTTGGAAGGTACAGTTATAGGCTGATTTTTACTGATCATTCTGTACTTGGTAAAACTGGCAAAGGAGGCCTTTTGATATACTGCCTCTAAAGTTTTTTTTAATTCTTAACTTAGAGAACTAAAAATATTGTCTCAAATAAGTTTTCTTGCCGAAATGGCAGAAATATTTATTTTTTATTACTACTAATGTTCCACCCTAAATTAACTAAAAAAACCCCAAAAAACAACCTCTTTCTATGTATGAGCCAGGTGAAATTTTTAGGCGTAGTAAATAAGACAAGGTTCTATTTGTCAACTGAAGGGTTATATCCTTGGGGTAGCATGATCAGGATACAATACCCCAAAAAACAACCTCTTTCTATGTATGAGCCAGGTGAAATTTTTAGGCGTAGTAAATAAAACAAGGTTCTATTTGTCAACTGAAGGGTTATATCCTTGGGGTAGCATGATCAGGATACAATAACTTATTTTTGTGACAGTCTCCTATGTATATAGTACAAGTAGCAATGCACTAAAATTTCGGCTTATGCTGACCCCAGAAAAAAATTATTCTGGGTAGCTGGGTTTCTTTGAAACATCTGTACTTCTAATAAAACTCTTTGACACCTGTACTCTTTCTTGTCTTCTTGAAGAGATTATATGATGGTTTACTCCATAATAATGACCACCACTTACTTTTCTATCCTGTAACATATTTGTGCCTTTATAGCTCTTTGAAGTATATTGGGCTGTTTGCACCTATATTATTTATCCTACATAGATGTGCTCACTAAGTTCTGTGTCCTTATTGTTTTATTGTTTCTCTTTTCCTATGCTATTGGCTTACAGATATCTCTTTTACCTTCTGATAGCAAACATGATTTCCTGTGGATCAATCAGTGAGTTAGAGTACTATATTCTAATTATAATATTATGCTACCCCTTATAAAGGATAACCTTTTACCTTCTGATAGCAAACATGATTTCCTGTGGATTAATCAGTGAGTTAGAGTACTATATTCTAATTATAATATTATGCTACCCCTTATAAAGGATAATATTGTAAATCTGAAATTGATGGCCTTTTTATGGTACAATAGTCTGATATGATGGGTAACCAACTGTAGACTACTCAATAAGTGGAGTATTTCAAAAGCTGCAATTGTGAAATCCATTGGAATATCATATAAGGGAGTGAAAGAGCACTCAAGAATGTTAAACATTAGAACTGAAGGATTCCAGATCTGTCTTAGATAGTTTTTTAGCTGTAATAACATGAAAATATGCACATTTGTTTATTTTATGGGAGGGTGAGAAAATGTAAGTCTATTTCATGTCTTGGGGATCGCACAGTCTGAGAAATTTCCCAGTTAAACTGTTATTGATATCTTCATTGGCGATGCCTTAATTTGTCATAGTCGACCCTTACAAACAGTTCTCTTGGGGAAATGTAGCTAGGTAACATTTAAGACATAGTCACATCATTTAAAGGAGTGTGATTTATTGTAATTCCAGGACTAGATGTTTATATTTTAAAAGCATTTTAAGCTTCTCTCCTTAATCACCTAAGGAGGAAAAGGGTGGGAGGGAGGTAGAATTGTGGGGAAAATCAGTCGTATAATAAGAATAGGAACAAAATTGCTGTAAGAATTCAAAAGTTGTATGTCTGTTTCAGTGCTGGCGAAGACTTAAAAAACAGCAAACTTGGAATTTTTTAAAGGGAAAAAGGAAAGTGGGATTGGGGAAGTATTCTAAAAAGACAGAATAGTGTAAATTGGTTCTATATCTACATGTGCTCACATGCTGTTTTTAATTGTCATTCCAATATCTGAGTATTTAAAGTATGAAATCTAAAATATTATTTTATTCAGTAAGCATATATTGATAACTTATTTTAGACAAAGCAATGTGCTAAGGTGATGTGGAGGATACAAACATGTCAGATCCAACCCTGTCGTCAAATGGTCAACAGACCTTAGGAGTGGAGCCAATCAGAGCTGGGTTTCAATTGTTGCTCAGCCACCCAGTGATTCTGTGATTCATTCACAAATATTTATTGAACACCTACTATGAGCCAGCTATTATTCTACGTGCTAAGATACTTTGGTAAACAAGATTTAAATGTCTCATGACATTTTCATTTTAGAAGAGGGAGATGGACAATAGACAAATACATAAACAGTATACTATCAGTGATAAGTGTGATGAAGAAATGAACGGGGTTTTTGAGAAACAAGACAGGGAGAGGGACATGTGGATTTTCCTTTGTATTAAATGATCAGGAAAGCCTCTAAAGCAAGAATGGTTTTCTGTTCCTGGAACAGGAAGAAGGCTTGCAGCTGGACTCTAGAGAGCAAAGAGGTGAGTAATATGAAATGAGATCAGAAGTCATCTGAGGCCAGATCAAATAGAGATCATTGATTATGGTAACAAGTTTGGTTTTTATTCTAAATATATTTGGAAGCTATTGAAAGATTTTAAGCAGGGGGATTAACATGATCTTATTTCCCTTTCAGCCTTTTAATTTTTTAAAAATAGCCTTTTTGTCTTGTTTGTTTTATAAAATTTGGTGTCCATAATGGAAATGGAGCATTGAGTTAAGCCATTTGACATTTTGTTTAATCTGGAAAACTAAGAATATAAAATAAAATTGGTATTTGCTAGTAATGTGAATATTGATAGTGTCTTCCCCCTAAACTGAGTGCTCCTTGAGGGAGATTTTATATCTTATTCATTTTTGTTTCCTTAGCACCTAGCATGGTAACTGGCACTTTTACAGGTTAGTAACATTGTGCCTGAGGAAGAACACATAGGGTCTAAGTGATCAAGTGCCACTAAATTGTAGAATACATCTCAACCTATATTTTTCTACTTTGAGAAATCATTTTAAATAATTTTTTTTTTCCTTTTTGTCTTTTTTCGTGACCGGCAACGGATCGCAACCCTCAGTGTTGTGCCCGTACCGGACCGAGACCGGCAACGGGATCGCAACCCTCGGTGTTGCTCCCGCACCTCGCTCAGCCAGTGAGCGGCCGGTCTGTATGTGGGATCCAAACCCTCGGCGGGAGCACCACCACGCTTCCCAAGCGGTGCACTGTAGCAGTGCGCCACCGGGCTGTCCCATTTTAAATAATTTTAATCTACTGCTTTTATTTAGTAGAATTTTTAGTCTTTGTAAAGTAGAATGAATATCTTAGCTTTCAGAAAAATATAAAACATTTTACAAAGAAATGGGACATAGCAATTGAAAAAATAGTTCAACGAAGTCACATTTATTTCTTACATAATAATTTCACCTATAATCTCATTTATTTACTTTGACATTTTCAATTAAGTGTTTTTGAAAATTATAACAATAATTCACTTTAACCAAATTTGTATTTTGCCTGATTCTCTAAGTAGCAATTGTGTAAATAGCATGACAGTAATTTCAGGAAACTTCCCCAACAGTTTGGTTACCTTGTAATAGAAAAACATTTTCTTTATATGGGGAATTATTAAGCTGCATAAACAAATAAAAATTGGTTGTTAATGTTGCAGACATTCAAACAGAGAAGTTGAGAAAATTATTGAAATTTGCCAAGTAGCTTTTTTTATTTAATCACCCCCAGGAAACAGCTGATGCACAGAAATGTGTTAGTTCAGTTTTGTTCATTTAAAACACTGAAGCTTAGATTTTTTTCAAACACTTAATTTATGGAAGAACAGTAGTTTCTTTTGGATTTTAATTTTGTTTAATGTCTTTTGTTCAAAGGTACATAAAAAGAAATTTCCCCTTTATAATAATTTCTTTCAACTCTTAAAATAAGGTGTTTTAAGATTTCCCTTTCTTGTGATATATTGATTTAATGCTATGTGCTTTGTATACTTGGATTATGTTAAAGCTAATGGATTTACTTATAGCTAGTTATTCTTTTCTGTTGGACATCTGCCTGAATGTTTGAAGATTTTGAATAAAGCCAGTTTTTTAATTTATTGCTCTGAATAATGTGACATTGAATGTGGTTCTGTAGTCATGTATTCTGTGGATTGTTGCTTGTGCATCACTGGAGACCTAGCCAAAATATCTTTTGGTCCTGCTTGTTCCTAAGTTTATCTCTTCCTTGTGTAGAGTTAGGAACTCCTAGTTTAAGTGAAAAAGAATGGGTGAGAGTAAAATCAACATTCAAAGGAGTCTTTAAAGAAAACAAAACTAAAATTTGGAAATGTACTGGGAAGTTTGTATAATTTATGTATAGGTCATGTGCAAAGAACCTTTTTAGGTATTCTGTTTTATACACCTGACCTTGGGGCAATTCCTATTAGATAATGCTGAATTTAATTACAGGTGTGGTACGAATGGGAAATACATATGAGGGTACTTCCAAAAGTTTATGGAAAGATGGATTTAAAAGATAATATGAATCTTTCCATGAACTTTTGGAAGACCCCTCATATTTAGTCTTTGTCTCTCATTCCTGGCACATAGCTCCTAAAAACCCTTGGAAACTCTGGAGTGATAAGAATGTCTTTTGTATGTGTCTGGCTACACATTGCCAATTGTCTAGTGCTCTTAATCCTGTTCGTGATGCCAGTTGTAAAGCTTGGCAACCATGCCTGTTGACGGGCTCTTTTACCTGCCAGTAATCCTGCCAGCTGGGCCGATTGTTGAGCTAGGGCTAGGTCTTCAAGCCCATTCACAGACTGGGTCACAAACTCTTCATATGCCAGGCTGGGTCACCAGACCCCTTCACGCAGGTCTATGAGCTAGGTAACTGGTCTAAAGGTTCTTGGAGCCATAAGTTGGAAAGCATGGCTGTGCTGGGTGGATGCCCTAGGCAGATGCCCGCCTGCCTGCTTCACTAAAACTCCTCTCTCCCTCCCTCCCTCTCTCTCTCTCTTCTTCTCTCTCTCTCTCTGCCTCTCTCTCTCCCTAAAGAACACAATAGCAACAAAACCAAAAAGATACATTGGCGCACATGTGCACTAACTACACACACACACACACACACACACTCTCACAATTTGCTTACAAAGGATGCTGAACCACACCCAACTGGACCTGAGGCGAGGGCCCTGACCAAACTAGTCTATTTTCCTGTCAGTATGCTAACAAAATGACTAGTGGCTCAGGTCCCCTAGATAGCTTAAGGAGGCTGGTCCCCAGAAAGACCAAGGGATGATTAAGAAAGTTGGAACTTTCAGCCACCTATGTCCCCCACCCTCAATCTCTCGGGAGGGTAGAGGGGCTGGAGATAATGGCCAGTGATTAATCAATCTTGCCTACTTAATAAAACTTCCATTAAAATCCTGAGATGGTAGGGTTCGGAGAGCTTCCAAATTAGTAACCATATCTACAAGTTGGTGAACACATTGACATGCCAGGAAGGTGGCACACCTCAACTCTACAGCGACAGAAGTTCCTGTGCTTGGGACCTTCTCAGACCTTGCCCTATGTACCTCTTCATCTAGCTGTTCAGTTGTATCCTTTATAATAAATTGGTGATAGTAAGTAAAGTGTCTTCCTGACCTCTGTGAATTTGTTCTAGCAAATTATCAAACCTGAAGAAGGGATCATGAGCACCCCTGATTTATAGCTGGTTGGTCAGAAGTACAGGTGGCAAATGGGACTTGGGACTAGTGTCTGAAGTAGGGGCAATCTTGTGAGACTGAACCCTTAACCTGTGGGGTCTGTTCTAACTACCGGAAGTTAGTGTCAGAATTGAATAGTAGGAAATCCAGTTGGTGTCCAGAGAGTTGGAGAATTGGTTGTTGTGAAGAAAAAAGCCATACATTTGGCATTAGAAACGTTGCAAGTAAAAATAGCTCAGAGTAGGCCATTTTTAAGTTTTTTGTGTTTGTGTGTGGCATAATTCTTACCCTTATTTGCTGCTGTTTTTGAAATGCCAAGGCTGATAAATTTCCTACTATTGTTAATTACTCATATAACAGACCTTGGGTTTTATAAGTTTTAGGATAATGTTAAACTCTATCTACAGGGAGAAAAGAACATCTTTTGCATATATTTAATATTTACTCAACACCCACAATATAGGCATTAAATAAGCATACAGATTATTTGTTTCTCCTTGAGTTCTTGTTCATTACCTCTTGAGACCATATTGAAGTGAAAGAACCATCACAGCAAGGTTTCTTTTTGGAATATTGGCTGTGTTTTGAAGTAGACATGATTAGGTAAGAACTATTAACTCTGGAAGTATGTCATATCTAATGGTAAAATTAAATGAAAAATTGAGTGAGACAATATATAGTTATCTGACATTTATTTTTAATTACTTTAAAATGTTACTAAATATAACATCCAGTTTCTTGTATTTCTATGTTTAAGAGGTGAGTCATGGAAACATAATGATTGTTTAAATATTTCTGTGCCTTCTTCAGTACTTGGAGATCTTTCCACATTAGGGCACAGAAGATTCTTCCTGTCAGAATAGCAATCAGTAGTATAAATTTCCAAGCTTCAATTTAAAGAATGATTTAAAATGTAAAGGGAAAGGGTTAAAAAACAAGAATAATACTTATAGGTGATATTTTAATAATTAAATGTATGGCTAACAGATTTTCTTAAGAAAAAAGGTAAAATGATTCATCTTTGAGATTTGATAAGGAACACTTTTTTATGTAAAAGTAGAAAAAGACAAAAGGCAGCAGAGGTAGGGAGTGGGAATGCTACATATAAATTGGAAAAGCAAAAGGCTGAAATTGTGTAACAACTGTACATTGGGGAAAATGGGGCTAATTTCAAAGAAATCCTGTTGGATAATTGCTATGATTGTATTAATACTGAAATTATAATAATAGCATTTCTGGTAGGTGACAGCCAAGTAACATGAAAGCTGGTAGCAAATAACTGTGGTAGGAAAACGATGGGATAACTGTCAGTAAGGAATTTGAAGCTTTCTTCTTTTTGACTAATTTTGCATCCTTCCACCTAATATATTCTTTCTTGACATGGTGTATTTTTTAAGGTGGAGATAAATGCTTGGCCAGTTGCTACAGTTTCCCCTGCTTTCATACTAGGAGTCTCTGGAATAATTCTCTCCCCAAAGCTTAAGGATCCCAGAACAAATGCTACTTTGTTTTTTAATAATCTAAATAACACCTAAAGTGGTTGAAGTTTGTAGTTTTTGATATGAGCCTGGCTTATGAATCTTGACTATAATAAGGAAGTTTGAGTTTAGGGCCCAGTGCTACGTTGGAAAAGTAAAGAGTGACATTGGCTTTTAGCTATATGTTTTTTAAAGAATTGGTAGTGTTAAGTGGATAAGCTTAAATTTTAACTGAGTTTACTTGAGCAAAGCAGAAAACAAAACAAAACAGAACAAAGCAAAACAAAACAAAGCAAACAACAAAAACAATTTACTCCAACCAATAATGTGATCTGAGAGCATTTATAGAAAATGGAAGTGCAGTGTAGAAACAGCTTAATTGGTCACAGTTTAATTAGTTAATAGGCTATACAGCTTCCTGCAATTAACTAAAGCTCAGCTACTCTATACAGTTAGTCCTCGTTAAACTCTGTGTTGTTTTGGTCTGTTAGGCTTAGTCCAGGAGCCGAGTCCAAATCAATGGCCTCCCACAAATTTATTAAACAGTAGGTTGCTTGTTTTTGTGTAGCCTCTACCTCTCACTACACCCTTGATGTATCGGGGATTATCTAGCTCCTGAGTGCCTGGTCACTCTTAATAAGATCAGGACTGTCCCAAAGAAAGTACTCATGTTCTCCTCTCAATCCCTCTTTTTAGGTTTAGGAACTCAACGTTTGCCTCAAATCTTAAGTACACTTATGTTCTTGCTCTTTTACCCCTACTCTAATGACGCAGGGGCAGGCACGAAAAAACCTACAATAGATAGTAGGTTACATAAGAATTTATTATGTCCTAATAAGATTGTTTTGGAATAGCATAAATTCATATTAATGTTATATTGGCAGTGTGTATTAGGCAAAATAAACACCTCAGACACAGAGAGTTAAGCATAGGAATCCTTTCTGTATAAATTTATAATCTAAATAAAAAATCTTTGTAGAAACTTTGAACTAAAATATAATCAAATAGATGACTGATTTGGGTTTTCTTTGGGAATACTGGTTATTTGTTATAAATTGACTTTTACTAAATCAGATAGCTTTGTAGAATTTTTTAGACTAAAATTGATGTGTTTTTGACTGTGAAGAACTTTTTAGTTCAATAACTAAGAAAGTTTTGTCCAAATAAAATATCAGTTCACAAATAAACAAGGCTTAAGGTTTTCTTGTCCTAACTGTCATTTTGGGATTCTGTTACCTTGTATGGGTAATTCTCATTCTCTTAAAAAGCCTGCATTTCTTCATCTGTAGAAAAAGAGATTATACTAGATAATCTATAAGGTAAAAAAGATAATTGATCAAAATATTACCTTTCATTTATAGGGATTCATTTTTTATTGCTGCTTCTGAGTCCACTGAGTATCTTATTGCACGAAGAAAATTAGAATGATTGTAATTTATTTCTTTCACTTGTTTATCTGTATAATAGAGATAACAATGGTACCTATCATCAAAGTGTTATTTTGGAGATTTGGTAAGTAAATGTGTTAGCGTTTAAAAAGAATGTCTGGCACAGAGTTAAGTGCTGTAGTATTAGGTGCTATTCTATCTTCTTCCTCTATTCCTCCTTCTTTTCTTTCCCCCTCTTATCCCTACTTCCACTTCTTTTCTTCCCTGGTCTTACTCTTTATTTTCTGCCCCTTCCCTTTTCCTGGAGGGTTGATACTAAACTACACCTGTCCTCTATTCCTTCTTCTTTTCTTTCCCCCTCTTATCCCTACTTCCACTTCTTTTCTTCCCCGGTCTTACTCTTTATTTTCTGCCCCTTCCCTTTTCCTGGAGGGTTGATACTAAACTACACCTCTTTTCTTTTTCATACGTAGAACTTAATGAATATTCTTTGAAAACATAATACATTTCAGTGAATTTACGACAAATTAAGAAAAACTTTAAAGCCTTTTAGAATGACTACTTTTTCCATCAACAGGGCAGACTAAAGAACCTGAAAACCCCTCCTAGCAAATACCTGGTGGTGCTGGATAAAATATAACTTTTTTCTTTTTTTCATGTCTGGGTTTTCAAGAGAATAAGGAAAATATCTAATTTTTTTAATGAATGATTTTTACATATATTGTTATAAATGAGGTTGGCTTTATTTTTCCTTTCCTTTACTCAGCCCTTCTGATTTTGGTATCAGATTATGCTAGCCACTTAAAAAGAACTGAGGCATTTTCCCTCTTTTTCTATTTTTTGGAATGTTGTATAAGACAGGGGTTTCCTCTTTCTATGTGTCCTGGAAAATTAACATTTGGCCTTTCTGGGCTTAAAAGTGTTTTTTACAAGAAGGTTTTTGACTACTAATTCAATTACTTTAATAGTTGCAGGTTTTATTTAGTTTTTCCAATTTTTCTTTGATTCATTTTGATAATTTTTATATTCTGGAAAATTATACCATTAAATTTTAAAAGTTTATTTGCGTAAATTATAGTAGTCGCTTATGCTTTTAAATATATTTGTAAATTTCTAATATTATTTATATCTTTCCCTTTAAAACTTTACCAATTAATAAGAAATTTGTATATAATTCTTTGTAACTCTTTTCAAAGGACCAGCTTTTTTTTTTTTTTTTAAAGATGACCGGTAAGGGGATTTTAACCCTTGACTTGGTGTTGTCAGCACCACGCTCACCCAGTGAGCAAACTGGCCATCCCTTTATGGGATCCGAACCCGTGGCCTTGGTCTTATCAGCACCACACTCTCCCGAGTGAGCCACAGGCCGGCCCTCGAAGGACCAGCTTTTACTTGTGTTGTTTCTTATTTATTTTCTATTTCATTAAACATTAATTTTTATTAAGATTTTCTAAGTGCTTGAAAAGAATATAGTTGCAGATATCTAGTTCTCCGCAGGATCATATTTATGAGATCAAACTTGTTAATTATACCGTTCAAATCTTCCAAATATTTATTCATTAAAAAAAAAAAATTTCTCCAGGAGATTTTCAAGGAGATATATTAAGATTTCACAATTTGATTCAATATACAACATTTTACCTTGTAATTCTGTCAATTTTTGCTTTGTGTATTTTGGGGTTGTGTTGTTAGGTATGTATAGCCTCAGGATTATTTATATTTCAGTAAATTTTTCCTTTTATCATTGATTAATGGCCCTTTCAAAATCTATTAATGTTTTTTTCTGTATTAATACTGCTATGCCAGATTTATTTTGGTTAACATTTGTCTGGCATATCTTTTCTTCATCCTTGCCTTGGGTTGAGTGTCCCACCAAAACTTAATCCCCATTGTAGCTATTGAGGGTGGGAAATCCTGTTATGGTAATTGAAAGGTGAGGCTTTGAAGAGGTGATTAGATTGTAGGACCAAGCTTTAGTGAATGGATTAATAATGGTGTTCAGGGTCATGGTTCTGAGGGCTTTAAAAGGAGAATGCATGAGGCGCTCTCTCTCTGCTCCACCATTTTGCAATGTGATACCCTGCAGTCAATGAAGTTACCACCAAAGAAAGCCTTCGTCAGATGGGTTCCCTGGACTTTGGACTTTCAGTTGCTGAAGCTGTAAGCAATAAATTTTGTTTTCTTATAAATCACCCATTCCAAGTATTTTATTATAAGCAACAAAAACGGACTAATACAATCCCCTTTTTTCCTTTTTTTTTTTTGTGCTATAATGTTTTAGCTAGATCTTTTCTAAATAGAATATAAGTGGATCTTTTAAAACTGAGATTTTTCATTCTTAGGTGATTATAATCTTTTATTATTACAGTCATGTGTCACTTAACAACCAGGATACATTCTGAGAAATGTGGCATTAGGCAATTTCTTCATTGTGCAAGTATCGTAGAGTGTTCTTACACAAATGTTGATGGTATAGGCTACATGGCATAGCCATTATAATCTTATGGGACCACCCTTGTATGTGTGGTCTGTCATTGACTGAAGCATTGTTATGTGGCACACGACTGTATTTTATATTTTTTGGTGTAATTGGACATATTTCTATCACTTGATTTCACATTTTCTCTTAACCATGCCTTTACCGTCTTTTATCTTTCCCAACCCTCTGTCTGATTGATAAACTTTTCTATATTATTCCTGCTCCTCCACTATTCCCCCTCTACTGTTTTGCTTATTATACATTCTGTTTCTCTTCTTCAATGTATTAATTATGTGTTTAACATGTATGTTTGACTTAACGAAGTCTGAAATTAATATCTCTATTGAGCTTTTTCACAAACAAAATGAGGTTCTTAAAATTTCACCTTTTAATATCATCCTGACTTGTACCTTCCTTGTATTATCTAGCATTTTAGATTCCTTCTGCTTTTAAATGCCTTCTATATTAGTCAAGGTTTTCCAGAGAAACTGAACCAACAGATGAGAGTGAGATTTATTTCAAGGAATTGGCCTACATGATTGTGGAGGCTTGGTAAGTCCAAAATCCACAGGATAGGTTGGCAGGCTAAAGACCCAGGGAAGAATCGTGGTTTCAAAGGCATTCTGTTGGGAGAATTCTTTCTTGTTCAAGAGAGGTTGTTTAGACTTTGTTCTATTATGACCTTCAACTGATTGGATTAGGCCCACTCACATTATGGAGAATAATCTACTTAAAGTCGACTGATTTAAATGTCAATCTCATCCAAAAACACCTTTACAAAAACATCCAGAATAATGTTTGACCAGATATCTGGGCACTGTGGCCAAGCCAAATTGACACATAAAATTAACCTTCATATTCTTCAGGTTATTCAGTATTACTATTACTGTTATTATTAATATTCTGTGCTTATTTAGCTCTGCAAGATGTTTGCCAATATCTTTTCTCATAATTCATTCTTGCATTCTACTCTCCTTTCTATGTTCAATTTTATCTCTTTAACAGATCTTTCCCTAGGGTCTGTGAGAAATAAATTCTCAGTACCAATATCTTTTCTCATAATTCATTCTTGCATTCTACTCTCCTTTCCATGTTCAATTTTATCTCTTTAACAGATCTTTCCCTAGGGTCTGTGAGAAATAAATTCTCAGTTTTCATTTGCCTGAAAATGTCTTTATTTTGTACTCAAACTCGAATGGTCATTTAGCTGGGTATAGAATTCTTAGTTAACAATTAAATTATCTTAGCTCTTTGAAGGTATTACTCTGTTGTTTTCTAGCATTTGTTATTGCTTATGAGAAACCTACCTTTCATCTAATTGTCTTTTCTTTGTAGGCAATCTGGTTTTTTGTTTGTTTGTTTGTTTTTTGGCTGATTGTTTTTAAGAATCTTTGGTTGTCTTTGGTATTCTTCATTTTCCTTGTCTTTGGTATTCTTCATTTTCATTACAGTTTATTTAGATATGGTTTTTTGTTTATCCTGATTTTTGTTCTTTCCATACCTGGGAAGGGGTTCATGTGGCTCATCAATCTTAGAAAACTATCAGCCATTATCTTTTCAAATATTATGTTTTCTGCCCTTCTTTCCATCATTTTCTTTTAGAATGACTGCTTGAGATTTAAGTTGACCTCTGTCCTCCATATCAGCTGTTCTAATCTTCTAATGTTTTTCATTGTGTCTTCTCTGTCTTTTTAAAAATCATTTCAAACATTCTTATTGTTTCAGTCACTTTCAGATTATTCTGTTTTCTGGTGTTAGATTATTCTGTTTATGGTATTTGTAGGTTAAACAGTCAATTTATTGTATTAGCTAACACTTTCTCATAATGGTAGTTTCTTCAAGTTATAATTTTTTTTTATTAGTTCGTTTTTAATAGGGATTATTTCTTCTGTGGAAGTCCAGTATAGTATGTGAGTATCCCTATGGGACTTTTTTTTTTTTTTGTATTAATATTATTTTTTTATATTCTATGATGTTGTTGTGAAGCAGTTGGGAGGGAGGGGGAGAGGGGAAAGGGGAAGGAAATGGGATGGAAGAAGGAGGAAGGAGAAGGGGCAGGATTGAGGCCTGTTGCACCCCCCTCATTCCCACAGGGGAGACCAGTGGGCTTCCAGCAGTGGCTTGGTCATTGCTAGGCCGGATGCAGATGTCAGGGGTGTGGCAGAAGCCCTCGCCAACCACCACCCCAGCTTGTGAACCTGGGGCCTTTCTTGCTGCAGCTCAGTGGTCATCACTGGGCTGGTTATGGGTGTCAGGGGGGTGTGGCTGAGGCCTTTGGCTCCCTACTGCCCCAGCTCAGGAGAACCCAGGGCACTTCCTGTGGCAGTTTGGTAGTCAGTGGCTAGGCTGGCGGCACGTGTTGGGGGGCTGTGGCTGAGGCCCTCGGCCCCCACTCTTGGGACTGGTTGTGGGTGTTAGGGAGTATGGCTGAGGCCCCCAGCCCTGCCCCCCTTTCTGGCTTGGTAGCCCAGGGGACTTCCGGTCCTTCTAGTTGTTATAGGTGTTCTTTGGTGAAATGAGACCTTTACTAGTTAATATCAAACTTTGTCTCTGGTTGTGGGTACTTTGTTTTTTCTTTTAGTTTTGTGTTAGATTATTTGCTGTTTCCACCACTTAAACTCTGTGCTGGAACTAATTTTTTGTCCTTTGCTTACTTCTAAAATGGGGAAACTTCCTGTGGGGACCAATACTTGAGCTCTGTGTTTGAGCCAAATTGCTGCTTTGCGGCCTATTCCCTAGGGAAGGCTTTTTGTGTGACTCAGGTTTTGATGGTTGACTTTATAGGTACTTCCGGATCTCATGAGATCAGTACACCTGGGTTATGTAGAAATTCTGGTCTGGGCCTGAGTCTTTTCATCAAACTGTATCCCATGTGATTCTATATTCCTGACCAGTCTCCTCTGAGTGGTCCTATGCTGACTGGGGAGCAGATCAGCTGTCCTTGCTGTGCCCCACTGTTCCCCCGGTGGGCCTATTTCCCACCCCCCGCCCATGCTCCAAACACTTCCCATGGGACTGGCTGTGCGCTGGTCCCTTGTGATGACTCACCAGCCTCTGAGTGCCTCTTTTTTTTCAGTTGTTGTGGCTCCTCGCTCCAATGTGGGTCCACAGGACCATTAGTGGTCTTGCTGGCCTGGGGGCCTCCAAGGCCCTCTTTACCCCTGCCATCTCCCAGCAACTTCATCCAAAGGGCACAGCTGCAGCTTTTGCCAGCTTCTTCTCCATGGGCTCAGCAGCTCCAGCCTGGAAGCAGCCGGGGCTTGAAACAGTCAGAATGGTTTTTTCTTTCCCTCATCATGGCTTCTCCCGCCTTCATGCACTCTGTAGGTCTCTCCTCCTCTTCCCCTGAGCTCTAGCAGCCCCAGCTTGGTTGTCATTGCTTTTTCATAGTTGTAAATTGGTTAATTTGTCGGAGAGAGTGATGCTGGGGACTGTCTATTCTGTCATCTTGACCAGAAGCCCGACAGGACTATTTATACTCATGTCTTTTGGAACCATAATGATTTCAAAGGTCCAGCCAGATTTTGTTATTTTTTAATTTATGATATTCATACCATGTAGTTGTGTAAATTTGAAACTCAACATACATATGATACTTGTTTTAGAGTTTGTGGTGTCTTACTGGTGACATGTGCTCCTTCCCATTGAAGGTCTCAAACTAATGACTGGCTTTTTTGCTCCTTCTCAGAGTTTATGGTCCAGGGTTTTTCTAGTTACTTTTTCATGCATACCACAGCTCTTTGATGCTGTGTACTTCATGCAGGTGCTGAATTCTTTGTCCCCTACCTCATACCAGCTAAAGGTATGTTTTCTCTTCTGACAAGAGATTTAAAGCTATACTTCCAAACCCTTAGTCCTTAGGACCTAGAGTTATGTCAGAAACCCTGTGGATTGCTGCAGTCTCAGCTCAAGCTTAGGGCTATGACTTTGATGTCAGTTTGTTTCAAGCACTTGAGGAATTTTTCTTTTCTTTTTTAGCAATGTATTATTTTAAAAGTATTTTAACTACCCTTTCTACATATTTATAGCAGGAAGGAAGCACTTACACATCAGCTTGGACTTCCACGTTACAAGAGTTTTCTGTAGTTTTTTAACATTGATAGCATTTCTTTGAATCTTAATGTCCTTATATTTTAAGGATGTTGGTTTATTATATTAATAGCTTTTTAAAAAAATCTATTTGGAAATTATTTTACTTTTCCTCTTCCTCTGGTGTTTTTAAAAACTCGTATGTGTGTGTGTGTGTGTGTGTGTGTGTGTGTGTGTGTGTGTTTGCTACATAATAAGTATTCAGTCAATGCTTTCTAAGTAGAAATAATTTAAATGTTTAGTTTGTGCCAACAGGTATTCTAGGTGATTGTAGTTAGATTATTTGTTTTAGGACTATTTGTATTAGAGTTAGACCTATATATCCTACCAAATTATAAAATGATGATGGTGATAATAATAAAAGCTTCAAATAAATATATGGCACTTAATTCTCATATTAACCCTGTGGTATATGGTAGTATTATCATTGTTTTACTGATGAGGTAATTGAGACATAGAAAAGGTAACTTGCCCCCAAATCACATAATTAGCACATGACAGAGCTGGATTTGAATCAAGTCTGGCTACAGGGGTCTGTAGTCTTAATCTTTATGCTGTATCTTTTATACCCTGTTGAGAGATATCATTCATTATTATTTTACCCCTGCTTAAAATCCTCCTTGCTGCTTTCTGGCTAATGTTTAAATAAATATTTTATTATTTAACAAATGTTTAAATAAATATTTAACTATTCCAGTCTACCTGTTCTATCATACCACATATCAGCCCTTTTCTCCATCTCCAATTATTTACTAACAGTTTTCTAAGGACACTATGCTGTTTCATGCTTCCATTTGTTTAATTGTATTCTCCCCGCTGTCTGGAATACCTCTCCCTCTGCTTCTTTCCTGGCTAAATCCTATATGTCCTTAGAAATTATGGCTCTTTCTGAAAGCTTCCGTAACTGCTCATTGAGATAACTGTCCTTCCAGTGCTCTTCTAAATTAGCCTTCTCTTAATATAACTGTTTATAGCACTTATTTCTCTATGTTTTAATAAGTGATTTTTTTTTTTTGTCTTTTTGTCTTTTTTCCGTGTCCGGCAACGGATCGCAACCCTCAGTGTTGCCCCCGTACCGGACCGGGTACCGGCAACGGGATTGCAACCCTCGGTGTTGCCCCTGCGCCTCGCTCAGCCAGTGAGCGGGAACTGGTCTGTATGTGGGATCCGAACCCTCGGGCGGGAGCGCCGCTGCGCTTCCCAAGCGGCGCACTATCCAGTGCGCCACCGGGCCGGCCCTAATAAGTGATTTTTTTATCTGTCAACTACACTGCCTTCTCTAAGGTAAAGGACTGTGTTCTGCATATTTGTAGCCCCATTACCTCCTAAATGTTACCTGGCACATTGGAGATGTTCAATAAATGTTTGTTGAATGAATGAATAATTGTCATTCTATTACTTGTTTTATAGACCATTAGGTTTGCTTACTGCAGTGTCTTGTTGAATTTTTAAATAGGACTTCATTTACTTTGTAACATTAATGACAGATGTTTATAAAAACAAGTTGCCATCTTATAATAGCAAGTCACTTTATCAGTTTCTTAAGGTATCTTTTTCATATACAACACTTTTGCCAATTTAATTGTAAAACAGTATAGGTTTCATAATAGTGTGTTGTTTAAAAATGATTTTATTTAGCTATTCAGTTGAAATGATTCTTTGGTGAAAAATTAACTCAGTTGTAATATGTTTTTTTTTTTTTTTTGTCTTTTTGTCTTTTTTCGTGACCGGCAACGGATCGCAACCCTCAGTGTTGCGCCCATACCGGACCGGGACCGGCAACGGGATCGCAACCCTCGGCGTTGCTCCCGCACCTCGCTCAGCCAGTGAGCGGCCGGTCTGTATGTGGGATCCGAACCCTCGGCGGGAGCGCCGCCGCGCTTCCCAAGCGGCGCACTGTAGCAGTGCGCCACCGGGCCGGCCCGTAATATGTTTTAAGAAGAATGTCTAGTCTAGCTGTTTTAATTCTTCATTTTAATATTTTTACTCTCAACAATATTTAATGAAAATGTGTCTCATTAAACTTGAAGTTACTAGTCATTATTATAACTAGTTTTCATTTATGTACTATCTTGACATTGTATATAGAAAATATTAATTTTATTAAAGCTCATTGCGTTATTCACCACCAAATGCAATAAAAATAAATAAAGAGGATCATATAGAACAAGTGAGTCTCTTGGGAAAAAATTTTTCTTTTTAAAACATATCAAATATATGAATGTTTTTTATATTCTCATTTTCTTATAATAGTATATAAAATTTAATTGCTCAATTGGGGGGACATGTGTTATATCACAGCTCTTTAAAAAAATTTAACTCTTTAAATGGCATGAAGGAATAAGAAGAGAAAATTACTTGCTTTAGCCTGATAGGCAGTGTGTCTGGGGTAGCACTATTTTGCTGCAGCTGAAATTCAAGCATGAGGAAATTGCAGAAATTTACAATTCAATGTGTGTTTCATCAGGGAGAAATCCACAGATTGTTTTGACACTCAGTTAGAAATTCAGCATGAAGATGGACGTCTCATGAAATTTGCAGCTGCTGATTGAATTTATATTTCCATAAAGGCCATCAACACTAGCAGCCTGCAGGGGAAGGGGGGCAGGGGGAATGACAAAAATCGTGAGGCTAGCATTTTTCCTCAGTATTATAGTCACAAATTACTGGTAATAAGGGTGTACACTGACCAGGATTAAAGAAAAATATGGACAGCCAGAAGGGAAGGACTTCTCAGTTTAATTGATTTTAACTAAATATGTCTACATTTGATATTCTAAATATGTATTTAGTCATCTGTAGAAAATCTAATATGTACCTTAAAATCAAGTTTTTTATCCTTACTATTTAAATGGACAAATAAGGTAGTTCTTGAAGTTATAGCAGGTTCTGTTGTATAGGTTATTGTACAGGAGCCTTTTGAGATAGAAGATGGGTATTGCAGGAACACAGTACAGGCTTGCTTTTTATGGGATTGAAATAATCATTTATTGTTCTTGCAAGTAACCTGTGATTCACTTTCTAAGAATATCGATTCATTATTTTAAAATATCAAAAAAATATTTTTGAATGGATATCCAAGTAACATTAACAGAAAACAAGTTGTCTTTTCCATTCTCATTTTTTTTTTTCCTTTTTGTCTTTTTTCGTGCCCGGCAACGGATTGCAACCCTCAGTGTCGCGCCCGTACCGGACCGGGACCGGCCACGGGATCGCAACCCTCGGTGTTACTCCCGCACCTTGCTCAGCCAGTGAGCGGCCGGTCTGTATGTGGGATCCAAACCCTCGGCGGGAGCGCCACCGCGCTTCCCAAGCGGCGCACTGTAGCAGTGCGCCACCGGGCCGGCCCCTCCATTCTCATTTTTTTTTTTCCTTTTTGTCTTTTTTCGTGCCCGGCAACGGATTGCAACCCTCAGTGTCGCGCCCGTACCGGACCGGGACCGGCCACGGGATCGCAACCCTCGGTGTTACTCCCGCACCTTGCTCAGCCAGTGAGCGGCCGGTCTGTATGTGGGATCCAAACCCTTGGCGGGAGCGCCACCGCGCTTCCCAAGCGGCGCACTGTAGCAGTGCGCCACCGGGCCGGCCCCTCCATTCTCATTTTTTTTTTTCCTTTTTGTCTTTTTTCGTGCCCGGCAACGGATTGCAACCCTCAGTGTCGCGCCCGTACCGGACCGGGACCGGCCACGGGATCGCAACCCCCGGTGTTACTCCCGC
>NW_007731571.1:141275-153368 GCF_000696425.1 Galeopterus variegatus
ATGACCGGTAAGGGGATCCTAACCCCCGACTTGGTGTTGTCAGCACCACGCTCAGCCAGTGAGCGAACCGGCCATCCCTATGTGGGATCCGAACCCGGGGCCTTGGTGTTATCAGCACCGCACTCTACTGAGTGAGCCACAGGCCGGCCCAGATGATTTGATGTTTTCAGCATTCCAAATATACGAGCTTAACTAATTTAATTTATTGCTTATGAAAAGTCACCTTTTTGTTTGTTTTAAGGTGTTATCAGTTCTGTCACCCAATCAAATCAATATCTTTAATTGCTATTTTAGCTTGTTGTTTTCTGCCCATGTATAGTTTGTTTTTGTATGTGAGACCTAATTCATTCATTCTTTATTTATTCAATAAATATTTACATACTAATATATATGTATCAGAGACTATTTTAGGTTCTGAGGATACAATAGTAAATAACAAAACTCTCCTCCCCACCTTCATGGAGTTTGCATTTTTGAGGAGAAGTAGTCAATAAATAAATAAATATGTAATATAATATCAAATAGAAATAAGAAAAACTATAAAGCAAGATAAGGGGCTAGAATGTGAGAGAATGGGAATGCAGCAACTAGATAGGAGTTTCCAGAAGGATCTCTGTGAGGAAGTATCATTTGAAAAGAAACCTGAGTGAAGTGAGAGAATGAGTAATATAGTTGTACCTATTTCCCCTTTACATTATGGCTGAACACCTCCACCCTAATTTTGCTGTGCAAGTGTGTTTTCCACTTATCCCTATCCTCTTGTCACACTCATTAGTAATCTGAAATTATACCACTACAGCTCCCATAGCTTTTTCATGCTCATACAGTTTGTATATTTATACACAAATACACACAAATAAGATTTTTTGGAGGAGGTAGACATACCACAGTTTATTTAGCCTTTGATTAATACATTGATGGACATTTGAGTTGCTTGCAGTTTTTTTTTATACTACTTGTACACATGCTCCATAAGTATCCTGTACAAATACCCTTTCCTACTCATCCTTTTACCTTTGTGAGATAAATTCCCAGAAATGGTATTGCTGTGGCAAAGGATGCTTGTAATTTGTATTAATAAGTATTATCAGAATGCTTTCCAAAAAGGCCTTTACAATTCACATTCTCACCAGCAATGTAGGTGTTTTCACCACAGCCTTACCAGCACTAGGTAACTTTGTTTTATGTTGTGTGTAGTATCTCTGACTTTCTAACCCAACTGTCATCTGTCTCTGATTACAGTTTGTGCGTACTCTAGGTATGTACTTTGCAGTCTTAACGGAACTCCGTGCCCTTATAGAACTGCCCTTAGACCACTTTTCAGTAATCTTACCGTGTTCTATTTTGATACATGTTTAAGTATATGTCTTTACCCACTCTGACTCCCTATACCTAAATAATACAAGGCCTGGCACAAGGTAGGACATGGTTTGGGTAAATACTTGCTTTCAAAACCAAATGTATCTGCTGGAGGATGTTGATAATAGAGGAGGGTGCGACAGATTATATATCGGAAGTCTCTGTACCTTCTTCTCAGTGTTGGCTGTAAACCTGAAACTGCTCTAAAAAATAAAGTCTTTAAAAATAAAAGAAAGCTAAAACCCAAATGTATAATATTTTTTGATTGCCAGGCATGTTGAATTATCTGTGCTATTGATTTCTCTTTGTCAGTGCAGATAAGCAAGAATTCACTACATTTTAAAGTTCTTACCTGGAAGGTTAAAATTTTTTTGTTTTTTTGTTTTACAGTTTTTCCCTTTGAGGTTTAAGCAAGCATTTATCCTAAGTTGCACATTACTGTGATCAGGACACAGTTATTATGTTTGTCAGATTGTTGCCAGCTATTATGCATTATTTTTTTCTGGCTCTGAAATTGCATGCATATTTTAGGCCTGTGCTCTGAAATTTTTTGAAGTAATATTGTTGACACTTAGAGCATTCTGTGCTGCAAGTGTCTTCACCCCCGTGTGTGATGTGCACCAGTGAACAGCGGTCAGGCAAGGTAATAAGCTGTTTGTCATCTGCCAAGCTGTTTGTTACAGCCGGATAAAAATATATTCCCATTTTCAGATTTAAAGTGTAAATAATGTGCATCCCTAGTCTCAACCAGTCTCTTCATTTTAGAATCTTAATGTTGAAATGTCCCTTGGCAATCAGCTAGCCCCCTCTTCTTTTCACAGTCACTCATTCCAGAAGGTTATGTTTATAGCTACAACCAGTGTATGTTGGCTTCTACCTTTATTTATGAGAACTGGAACCTATGGTGATCAATAAGAGCCTGGGTTATCATAAAAGTAGTCCGCATTAACAGCTAGACTCTAGAGAAAAGGGAAAATGTAATCCTGAGTAAGCCCTGGTTGACAGACATCGTGCCTTTAAATTGTGGGCCTCAAAGATTATTCAGTCTTTAGAAGTGCAAAGAGCCAGTTGGTAGTTCAGGATTTTACTTGAACTACCAACTGGCTCTTTGCACTTGTGGGGAGAGTGTGAGTATCTTTGGAGCTGGTTTTAGTAATGTGGCATGTATATAGGAATCTTAGGGGATGGTGTATCATACTATCTTGATAGATAGTCAGGAATAGCATATTGGTTAATCCCAGGCACTTCTGACAAGTACAGTTTTGAGAGAACAGTAGTCCTCCCTTATCCTCAGTTTTGCTTTCTGCAGTTGCAGTTATCCGTGGTCAACCAATCCAAAACAACAATCCAAAAATATTAAGATTTTTTGAGAGAGACTATATTCACATAACTTATATTATTGTAACTATTCTGTTATTTTATTATTAGTTATTGTTATCTCTTACTGTGCCTAATTTATAAATTAAACTTTTTCATAGGTAAGTACACAGAGGAAAAAACATATGAGAGTACTTTTTTTTTTTTTTTTATAAAGATGACCAGTAAGGGGATCTTAACCCTTGACTTGGTGTTGGCAGCACCACGCTCACCCAGTGAGCTAACCGGCAATCCCTATATGGGATCTGAACCCATGGCGTGGTGTTAACAGCACCACACTCTCCCGAGTGAGCCACGGGCTGGCCCCTGAGAGTACTTCAAAAACTTCATGGAAAGATTCATATTATTTTTCAATGCTGTTTTTCCACGAACTTTTTGAAGTACCCTCATAGTATATATAGGATTCAGTACTATCTGTGATTTCAGGCATCCACTGGAGGTCTTGGAACGTATGCCCTGTGGACAAGGTGTACTATTATATAGGCACAATGGGCATGACAAGGTGGGAACCTTATCAGCTCTTCAAACTTAGTACGGGGTTGCATTAGAGCAGCCACTTCTGTTTTGCCCTCCTGTTCCTATTTTCCAATTCCCTAGATTATTGTTTCTTACCATTCTAATGTGACCAGAGTATACACTGCTCTTCTACTATTTGTTAGAGATTTGTGGTCTGGTTCAGAAACTCAGACTCTTCTGAGCTCCTTTCAACAGACCTCAGTTCTTGGATCCTTTTATTGAATCTTACTGTTTAGAATGGATCACTTTTCTTTTTGAGGTATCAACTCCTTAATTTACAACTTTCATGTGTGAAACCATTTATTTTGTTTTCTGATTAGTTTTTGCCTCAGCCATTTTCTTTCTTAGCATTTTAAAAATGTGAAGTGTTTTCAATCTATGTTATTAAAAGGCAAAAAAATCTAAATTTACAAGTAAGAGATGTTATATGATATCTAGATAGTTTTAACAGTTATTTACTTCTGTTTTCTTCTTTCTTCATTTAAAAAAAAAAAAGTAAGCATATTTAAAGATTGCTTCTAATTCCCCAGATAACTGATGAGGTCTCTTGTAGCAACAGGTCAGGCAGTTTACATAATATCTTTTTATTTTAAACTAGAATATTAGTATTTCCTGAACCTACTTCTACCAAATACCTATTTCTTCTTTAGTTACCATTACTCTTTGCCTTAGGTATACCATCTCTCAATTTTATTCCCTCCTTCCCTGACTGCCATACCATACCACCAGCATCCCTTCTGGTCAGTCCCTTTGGCTACTCTTAAACTTAATTTTGTATAGACCCCTAATAGCATTCATTATGGTTATCAACCACTTCATCTCGTGTGAGAGTATTGATAATGAATGGTGCCTTGGGTTGAATGTCCCCCCAAAACTTAGTCCCCATTGTGACAGTGTAAAGAGGGTGGGAAGTCCTATTATGGTAATTGAAAGGTGGGGCCTTGAAGAGGTGATTAGATTCTGAGGACCATGCCTAGTGAGTGGATTGAAAATGGTGGTGAGGGGTGAGGTTCTGAAGGCTTTAAAAGAAGAGCACATGAGAGGTTAATCTCTCTCTGTTCCACCATTTTCTGCCATGTGAGACCCCTGGGTCACTGTCACCACCACCAATACCCTCACCAGATGTATTCCCTGGACTTGGACTTCCCAGTCTCCAAAACTGTAAGCAGTAAATTTTGTTTTCTTCATAAATTAACCAGTTCTGTGTATTTTGGTATAAGCAACAGAAACAGACCAATACAGGTGGCAAGCTCTTTACCTCTCAGCAACCATCAAAAAACTATTACGTTTTTATTTTATTTTATTTTATATATGTTTTATATACTCATGTGTACATGTGTATGTATATGATATACTCCACACTAAAAAAAATGGATACATTATCTTTACAGCTTGCAGGAGTCCCAGACAGTGTAGTAATATACAGGTCCAGGATAGACAGAGCTTCAAGGGAGGCAGCATATTATAGTAGAAAGATTATGACCTTTAGAGTCAGAGAGATCTTAATTCAACTTTCAGCTGTCAGATGTGGCTCAAGCTAGAGATGCACAGAGCTGAAGATGCTGCAGACCCACGACCCGGAGCAGCTCAGAGGCGGTGAACAATAGCTCTTCAAGTCTCCAAGTAAAAATGGCCTCCAATAAAACTACATTGCAAAAAATGGGAAAGAAACAGAATGGAAAAAGTAAAAAAGTTGAAGAGGCAGAGCCTGAAGAATTTGTGGTGGAAAAAGTACTGGGCTGACATGTAGTGAATGGGAAGGTGGAGTATTTCCTCAAGTGGAAGGGATTTACAGATGCTGACAATTTACAGATGCAGAAAAAAATTTAGATTGTCCAGAGTTAACAGAGGTATTTCTTCATTTTCAAAAAGCTGGTAAATAAAAAGATCGTACAAAAAGAAAATCTTTATCTGACAGTGAATTGGATTACAGCAAATCAAAGAAGAAAATAGATACTGATAAACCAAGAGCCTTTGCCAGAGGCCTTGATCCTGAAACAATAATTGGTGCCACAGACAGCAGTGGAGAATTGATGTTTCTCATGAAGTGGAAAGATTCATTTGAGGCAGACTTAGTGCTGGCAAAAGAGGCAAATATGAAGTGTCCTCATATTGTAATTGCTTTTTATGAAGAGACTAACTTGGCATTCTTTTCCAGAAGATGAAGCTCAATAATTGTTTGCATTGCTTTTTATGTATTTATATATACATATATAAAATATGGGTCTTAGTTTTTGATTTATTAGTGTGAAGGAATATATTCTACATTCTAATGAAAATCAAGTTTGATATGTTTGTTTTGAAAGTAGTATTGGGGGAGCTGTTGAGTTCTTTTTTTTTTTTTTTAAATTTTATTTTGTCGATATACAATGTGGTTGATTATTGTGGCCCATTACCAAAACCTCCCTCCCTCCTCCCTCTCCCCCCTCCCACCCAACAATGTCCTTTCTGTTTGCTTGTCATATCAACTTCAAGGAATTGTAGTTGTTATATCTTCTTCCAACTATTACGTTTTTAATAGATAATGTTTAAGAAATTGTGTTTATGTAGGGTTTTTTGGACCTTAGTTATTACAGTATGTGATGACAGTGATGCAGAGTTTTTATGCCATCTATATATGCCAATACACAGTTAAGTTACTATAGTAATATGGTAGATATTAAAAGCATTTTATTTTAAGTAGAGGCTTTATTATGTTATCATCCCTCGTGGTATAAATCTGTTCTATATTATTTCATATGATACCCATTTCGTGGTATAGATTTAATTTTTATTGTAGAATTGTTTACATTTTCACTTAATGGGACCTGTAATTAGTAAACTCAGAACTACTTAGGACACTTTTTTGTGTATAAGTATTGAATGTATTTATACATACAAATACATTTATCTCAGTATTTGTTCAGCAGAAATTTATGTTGTTCTGACTATGATAATCTTAAACTTTCCTTAAATAAAATTCTTTCTTTCTTGGAAAATGTTTTGGTTGAAATATGTTTTTAAAAGTCAGCAGGAATAAACCAAAGCTGTACTGAGAAGACCACTTAGTAGTTATAACTTCTTAAGAAAAAAAGGTGTAGGGAGAAATCAGACAAACAAAAAGGGTGCTTTTATATTTACTTCTATATGGAAAAACTACACATAAACACACATACACACTTACCTGTTCCATTTGATAAACCAATGGCTGAAGTTCTCATTTGTTATGTCAGAAAGAGAGTTAGACATCTATTACTTCTGGTCTAATTCTGATCATCAGGGAGGAAACTGATCAGACAAGTAGAAACTTGAAAGAAATCAGTATATATTTTTAGAGTTTATTATAGCCAAGGAAGGCAGTGATATAGGGAGTTAGATGTATATTCTAACCTAGACATTAGAAGAGGAGCCTTCAGAAAGCTCTGCAGAAAAAATTGGTTAAGTGTTTATGTTTCAAGAGGAATGGAAAGATTTTTTTAAAAAAAAATGCTGGCAATATACCTGATAATGATCTTGATGAGGAGGAGAGAGAAAATCAACTAAAGGGAGTTCCCTGACTAGTCTTTAAAAAGGGCAAGTACAGAAAAGAATCTGTAACTATAGCCAGAAGCAATGTGATGATAGCAGCAAGATAGGGGGCCTGATGTGTTCCCATGTCATCATTAAACACACATCATATTTTTGTGTGTGAATTAATCTATGCATATATATTTGTCTGTTTTTTAAGATAGATAAATACATGTAAGTAAAAAAATGTTCTCCTTTGGTAATATTCCATTGTCTAAATATGAGCATTAAATTTCCAGGAGGGACTAAAATATTTGCAGTATAAAAATTTTAAGGGGGCCGGCCCGGTGGCGTACTGCTACAGTGCGCTGCTTGGGAGCGCGGTGGCGCTCCCGCCGAGGGTTCGGATCTCACATACAGACCGGTTCCCGCTCACTGGCTGAGCGAGGTACGGGCGCAGCACCGAGGGTTGTGATCCCGTTGCTGGTCCCGGTCCGGTACGGGCGCGACACTGAGAGTTGCGATCCGTTGCCGGACACGAAAAAAGACAAGAGAACTTATTTTGATGGCTCTCTCCCTGCAAGGTCAAATGGGCTGGCCATTTCCCTTGGCTCAAGGTCACAACTGTGAGAACTTATTTTGATGGCTCTCTCCCTGCAAGGTCAAATGGGCTGGCCATTTCCCTTGGCTCAAGGTCACAACTGTGAGAACTTATTTTGATGGCTCTCTCCCTGCAAGGTCAAATGGGCTGGCCATTTCCCTTGGCTCAAGGTCACAACTGTGAGAACTTATTTTGATGGCTCTCTCCCTGCAAGGTCAAATGGGCTGGCCATTTCCCTTGGCTCAAGGTCACAACTGTGAGAACTTATTTTGATGGCTCTCTCCCTGCAAGGTCAAATGGGCTGGCCATTTCCCTTGGCTCAAGGTCACAACTGTGAGAACTTATTTTGATGGCTCTCTCCCTGCAAGGTCAAATGGGCTGGCCATTTCCCTTGGCTCAAGGTCACAACTGTGAGAACTTATTTTGATGGCTCTCTCCCTGCAAGGTCAAATGGGCTGGCCATTTCCCTTGGCTCAAGGTCACAACTGTGAGAACTTATTTTGATGGCTCTCTCCCTGCAAGGTCAAATGGGCTGGCCATTTCCCTTGGCTCAAGGTCACAACTGTGAGAACTTATTTTGATGGCTCTCTCCCTGCAAGGTCAAATGGGCTGGCCATTTCCCTTGGCTCAAGGTCACAACTGTGGCGGGAGCACCGCCGCGCCCCCAAGCGGCGCACTGTAGCAGTGCGCCACCGGGCTGGCCCTTTTAATTGCAAAGCTGTAAGTACTATGGGGCATGTATGAAAGATATGTCCTTTTCTTCAGGGATCTTGCTATCTAATAAGGGAAGAGAGACCACCAACAAAAACTAAATTCAAAAATAAGTCTCTAGAAGATTTGTGCTCAGGCAGTGATTGAGTGCTATATGGAGCATTAGATGAAGTGTAAGTGGTATAGTACAAAAAAAGAAGAGATTAATGTGCACTTAAATTGTTAGGGAAGACTCTGTGCAGGAAATAGAACTTGAACTTGGCTGAAGAGTTGACAGTTTTTGTACAAAGGAAGGAGAATAGAGCCATACATGCATATAACTTGCTCACAGTACAGGGAGTGTAGAGCCTAGTTGAAGGTGGAAATTTCATACAAAAGTTAGTGAGCAGTAAGTTTAGAAATAGTTTGAGGTCAGACTTAGAGAGTCTTAAAGAGCAGACTCAGAGTTTGTGCGTTTTAAAAACTGTCCTGATGTTCTAGGAGAGATTATAAGGTGCCTTGTAAATTAAATAAACTTTTGAAAAGCAAACTTTTCCCATCCTTGAATATATGTAATGTGTATTTAGCATATTAAAAGCTCTGAAAAATCTTGCTTCCAAAGAAAGCACATTTTCTGTTAACCTACACTTAGCAAGAGAATCCACCTCCTTGGTGTTCTATAGAACATGTGTTGGGAAATGCTTCTATAGATAATGGGAAGCCTTTGAATAGTTCTGAAAGAGTTATGACATGATCAAAGGGGTATTTTAGGAACATTATTCTGGCGAGATGGATTGGAGTGCAGGTGATCATTTAGGGAGCGATTGTTACTGCAGTAGTATAGGCACGTAGTGCTAGTCTGAAGTGAAGGGTGGTAGCTGAGGTGAAATAAAAAGACGTAAGTGACATTAAGAAAGAAATGACAGCATGACTTTGTAACTGATTGAATATGGGTGATAAGATTGAGGAGGTGGGGGAGAGAGGTAGAGGTCAGTGATGATACAAACTATGACTTTCAGGTCCAAATCTTCCAGTTCTGTGGGAGTTGTTAAACTGCAGTCCATAATGTGCGTAGACCATCAAGAATAAAATATTTAAAAAGACAGTTGAGAAGTTGAGTGAGAGTACACAAAAGGCAACAGAATGCCTACTTCGAAAATAGTTTTATAACAATGTATTCTGGAAATAATTGTGCACCATCACGCTGGTGTTGAAACTGATTATGATTCAGAGACTAGATGTGCAGTGTTCTTACCAACCAAAGTTGATGGACCAGACTATTGGGATTGTATATATGTAGCCAACTCAAACTGTGTATTTATTGTTCATATCTATAAACACAGAACTTTTATAAACCACCCCCCTCCAAAAAAAAATTTTTGGCACAGACCAGTTTAAAGTAGGAGCCAACTGTATCTTGATTATTTGGGCTATTATTAGGAGTGATAAACTAAAAGCATCACTAATTTTTAAAGCATGTTTTTTAACACCTTTTAAATCAAAATCATGTTAGGAATCAGCTGCTTGCTTAATGTTTGTTTAGAACCAAATACTACAAGGAACTGATTGGTGTTGGTTAAAGAGATAAATCTAAGTAAATCTTTTAAAAATTATTTGTTATTAAGTTATAATTAATCATCAGAAAAGGCAGGGTGGGGGGGGACCAGCAACTCAGTAACGTTGTTTGAGGTCACATTTCTTAATTGATGCTCTCTTTGCTAAGTAAATCTTTTAAAAATTATTTGTTATTAAGTTATAATTAATCATCAGAAAAGGCAGGGTGGGGGGGACCAGCAACTCAGTAACGTTGTTTGAGGTCACATTTCTTAATTGATGCTCTCTTTGCAGCTATAACTTTTTTTTGTTTGTTTCATTTCATATGCTTGCTGTCATTTGCCCATTTCTCTTCTTTGCATGAATGCTTTTTTGTTTATCCTTTTAAATCATGTTTTTATTTATAGAAGACAAAGTACAATGTGATGCTTCTTCCTTATTACTTGCTAAATTCCTTGTTTAAATGCTGAATCCCTATTTTAATGTAGTTTTGGGATAGATTTACTGAAAATATTCAGTGCTTATATTTTCAGTTTTGAATTTATTCATATTGTGACAGTAATTGGTAGAAAACTGTTTCTCACAGCTGACAGGCCAAAAAAAAAAAAAAAGCTTGGGGACAAAGCCACCACATGCCAGAGTGCTGAGGACCCATCAGATATTTAAGGAAGTGGCATTTGTACTTGCATTATTTAAGCTACTGTTGAAAAAAGAGATGGGAAGAGACCATATTTGTAGCAAGAATATTATAGAATTCATTTTCTAAAGAATCATGTTTTTGAAGAAGGTATAACATCTATCAAATATTTTATAAAGCACACATAACACACAGATAATCTTCTGAAAAAGAACTGTAAACCAGGAATGCGATGAAATAAATCTTTTTTAAAAATCTGAAAACTCAAAGAAATATTTCTGCCTCCTAGAAAATAGTAATTAGCCCAAACTTCAAACTGAATCTTAGTCAATAATTTTATCATTTTCTACCACAGAAATACTGTTTGGTAAATGGTATAGTTAAAGATGTAATGTATATTGAACCTCTATTTTGCCAATTAACTCAGATCATTGATTGTCAAACTGTGGTTTGGGGGAACTCTGGTGTCTTTATGAATCTCTCAGGTGATGGGCTAGCAGTCTTTTGTTTTAATTATTATGGCTGTATTTCTTTTCTTTCTGGCAAGAATGATAGCCATACTTAATAGAAACCACAGCATCTCATTGATGTCTCCTCAAAGAGAAAACCAACCATACCCTTAATTGTGATGGGGCATGCTGGGCAAGCAGGAATGGATGGGACAGTCATTCTTAGTTTATTTAGTTATTTTTAATATTCCATGGAGTAAATTTTGAAGAGCTGTTAATATAGATTAAGATACAATAACTGGGATTTTGAAGATGTTCTGTTAAATCATCTCATATTTCCATTAGTGAAATGAAGATTTGGTAAAACTCCTAACTGAATACTTTAAAAACTTTAAAGAAGTTACACCAAGGTCAAGGGTTTGGATCCCTGTACTTACCTGCTAGTCGCAAAAAAACAAACAAGAAGAACTTTTAAGAAGTTGCTAAGTTGTAGAACACTTGAACTTGAAGTTTATACAATCTTTTGCTTTTTTCCTTCATATATGGTTAGTATAGTGGGTTCCTCCCAAAATTCATATTCACACAAAATCTTAGAATATGACCTTATTTTGAAACAGGGTCTTTGCAGATATAATTAAATCAATACTGGATTAGTGTGGGCCCTAAATCCAATGACTGGTGTCTTAATAAGAGGAGAAGACATACAGAGAGATACACACAGGGTAGGCGGCCATGTGAAGACACATGCAGAGATTGAAGCGATAAAGTTACAAGCCAAGGAATGCCAAGGAAAGCCAGGAGCTACTAGAAGAGGCAACGAATTCTTCCCTAGAGGCTTCAGAGGGAGCAGGGCCCTGCCTACACCTTGATTTCAGACTTCTAGCCTCCAGAGCTGTGACAATAAATTTTTGCTGTTTTAAAACAACACCCAATTTGTGGTACTTTGTTATGGCAACCCTAAGAAACCAATACAGTCAGTATTCCCGAACATTCCCCCATAAACTTCTATTATTTGGCTAACTTTTACAGATTTGTCCCATACACTAAACTATGAAGTCTTTGAGGGTAGAACCATGTCATACTCATTCTGTATGGTAGGCACATAATTTAGTAGCCCCAAATATTTATTATCATATACCTTTGTGGACATTCCTATTTTTTTTTTTTTTTTTGTCTTTTTTATCTTTTTCCGTGGCCAGCAACGGATCACAACCCTCAGTGTTGCCCCCGCACCGGACCGGGGACCGGCAATGGGATTGCGTGGCCAGCAACGGATCACAACCCTCAGTGTTGCCCCCGCACCGGACCGGGGACCGGCAATGGGATTGCATGGCCAGCAACGGATCACAACCCTCAGTGTTGACCCCGCACCGGACCGGGGACCGGCAATGGGATTGCAACCCTCGGTGCTGCTCCCGCGCCTC
>NW_007731571.1:153873-155822 GCF_000696425.1 Galeopterus variegatus
GGGAGCGCCGCCGTGCTTCCCAAGCGGCGCACTTATCCAGTGCGCCACCGGGCCGGCCCGACATTCCTATTTTTTAAGATTCCCAAATGTATTCTTCATGAACAAACATGTTACTTTTTAAAAAATCTGTATATTTGAGGAAGACTGGAGCATAGATAACCATAAAGATATTCTGTACAGTAAAAGTTGTAGATAATTACCAGGCTTGAGTTTCTAAAGTTAGTAAAGGCATGCTACTATTGCTGTCACTTTTATATCCCATTCATATGAAAGATAAGATCTGAAGGGGGTTTTCAAGTAAATGAAATCCCAAAAGGGCTTTTGTTTATTTTTTTGGTACCCTTTATGGAGATCCAAACCCTTGACATTGGTATTATAATGCCACTGCCTAACTAACTGAGCTAAACGGCCAGCACCCCAGAAGGGCTTTTAATCTGGCATTATAGAGCACAGCTGAAAATAAACAACTGCTTAATTATCAAAATTCTGCCCAAAGCACAGATCATTTATAAAGATTAATAGCTTAATAAAAAAGACTGAAATATTTAAAGTAACATTGTATTTTATGGAGAGCTAATTTTCAAAAGTAAAAATGGATATATAAAAATTTACTGTTTTTAATCTTAAAGGATTGGCTTATAGCCTAAATTTCTAAGATATGAAAATGATCATTAAATAATTTTCTTATGTCTCATTGTAAACATCTTCATTTACTAGGATCATTTTTATCTCTCTTTAATTAGAAATAGTTTTAAAGTGCTCCTTTGAATATTTCTTACCCAGGGGTTGGAATATTACCAAGAGAGGGCAGTAATGACTATTTGAGGTGGTTGTAGGTTGTTTTCATGTGTCCCGATTTTTTCTTTAATTTTAATATACAAAGATTCCCAGTTTTTGTATTAATTCTCACGCTTTTGGAGATACTGTAAATAACAAATATTAATTGTTTTACTTACTACAGGAAATGGACCAGTACTAGAATAAAAGAATGCTAAATTTAAAACTTGGCAGACTTAAATATATGACTCTTTTAGTTACGTAATGAATTGTGAATTATGAGCAGAATTTAGTTTATTCATCCAGGTGAATAAACATCACTTGTAATAGTTAAATCTGTGCAGGTCTGTGGCCAGACACTTAAATTACCTTCTACTAATAGGGAGAAAAGAGTGATTGTTTTTATTTGGTAGATGACATTCTTTCCAGACATTTGTTCACCATGTTTGCTAGAGGAAAGTGAAGATTTTAAGGGCCACTTAATCATTTTCTTTTTGCTTTCCAATGATGCTTCTTTCACCTGCCATGAATCAAAATAAATATCCCTTTGGCGGCCATGGGCAAACCAGGTATGCTACTTGAAGCCTGACAATTTACCTGACATCATATGAGTGAATCATATGGGTAACATTATCCATAATAAACTCAAATTAAAAATCCATATATGACCAAGTAGATTTATCAGTAATATGCTCGAGTCTTTTTTAGAAATATATTTATACTTTTGGATTTAGAACTATTATTCTAAATTCCTCAATTAGCACAGTAACTCTGATAGCACTATTTTAGACATAGGAGATTATTTAACTTTTGTATGAAATGTGTTGGTACGGGGAAAATAGGATGATTTAGTCAGGCTCCCTCGTCTCAGGTCTGGTTGGGGGTCGAGCAGTACATTCTCATTTCTTTGTAAACAAGTTGTGTGTGGGTGGAGTTAGTGGCATGTGCACCAATGTATCTTTTTAGTTAATTGCTATTATGTGTTCTTCAGTTAGCAGAGCTGGCTGGCAGAGGTCGTGTCTAAAACTAGAACATGTTTATTGTGCTGGCAGCTGCTCAGTTTTTTTTTGTTTTTTTTTTTTCCTTTTTGTCTCTTTTTTTTGTGACCGGAAACAGATCGCAACCCTCAGTGTCGTGCCCGTACCAGACCGGGACCAGCAACGGGATCGCAA
>NW_007731572.1:0-636 GCF_000696425.1 Galeopterus variegatus
CGGCGTGGCTTCGTTTTCCCTTAGGGGCAGTGTGCGGGCCAGGTTGTTAACCTGCGGTTGCGGGAGGTGTTCACCTGCCGCGTGCCCCGTCTGTGAAGTGAGATGCCCGCCGCACAGGGGGCGCGGGGTCCCGGGCTCCTCGGAGCTCTCAGTCGCCCCGGTGACCGTGCCTTGTCACCAGCGGCATGCCCAGCCTTTGCGTTCGGATGTGTGGTGGAGACAGGGCCTTGTCTTGTGCAAAGACCTGCCTTCTCAGGAGCTAGTTTGCTGTGAAGTCCTGCAGGTAAAGCTGCCAACCGGGAGGACTGGTGTTTCTTGAGTGGCCGTGCAGAGGTGGGTACCGATGGAAAGCCGGGAAGGCCAGGTGACGGTCAGCAGGTGGTGTAGACACACCTCCTGGGGCCATGCTGGGCGCCAGGACCTTTGACTTAGCACCTACAGGGGAGGTGGCTGTGCCGTGTCTGCCTCCGGGGTACTGTGATAAATTCACATGCAAACATATAGCTCTTTTCTGCAGATGTCATGCAGATAATTTTAAATGGTACAGTGATGACACATTTGATGATTTTCTTTTTTTTTTTTTTGACATTTTCTTAAAATAGTTGAAATATGCATTTTTCATTTGTAGGCAGCCTA